>NW_026292026.1:0-148685 GCF_023091745.1 Budorcas taxicolor
ACCAAGGGTGTGAAGGACCCTTTCGAAGTTCCAGAGTTGAGGTGTGATCAGCCTCGAGACGCCTCAGCGGAAATGGGCCTCATCTCGCCTGGAGGGGAGAACCTCCTGGATTTTCTCGAGTTGTGGCAGGTCTTCTCGAGTTACGACGGGGACCTCAGGGACCCGCTCTGGTGGCCTCAGGAAAGGCCAGTCCCCCATGCGAGTTGCTAGGGGACCTCTCGGGATTCCTCTCCCGTCCATTCCGGGGCCTCAGTCCTTGTGTGGAGTCGGGGCCGGAACCTGAGGATTGCTCTCCAGTGTTGCCATGGATCTTGGGGTGCTTCTGAGTCTCCCCAGGGGAGTCAGGCCTCGTCTCGAGTGGGGGAATGCACGTGCGCTTTCCTCCCGAGCTGCAGCAGTAGTGTCACGCTTCCTGTCACGTGGATCAAGGGATCTGTGGCTTTCCCTCGAGGCTGTCCCTCGAGGCTTTCCCACGAGGCTTTCCCACAGGGCTGTGCCACGTGCCACCTTGGTGTGAGTCGATCCTCGGCGTGAAACACGAGCCGCTGAAGGGAAAAGAGGTTCCTCCGGAATGGACTGAGACATCTGGGGGACTCTTGGAATGGTGGCACGACCCTGGAGTTCCTCTCGCCGTTCCTGTTGAGAGGGCCTCCTCTTGAGATGCGACGGGAACGCCGGGAACTCTTTCCCGACGAAGCAGGGAAGGATCCCTCATCTCGAGCTACGAGGCGGGAAACGGGGCTCCTCTGGATGTGGGCGGGACCCTCGTGATTAATCTCGAGTGGAGACGGGTATGTCGGGGAACTTCTTGATTTGCACCAAGGGTGTGAAGGACCCTTTCGAAGTTCCAGAGTTGAGGTGTGATCAGCCTCGAGACGCCTCAGCGGAAATGGGCCCTCATCTCACCTGGAGGGGAGAACCTCCTGGATTTTCTCGAGTTGTGGCAGGTCTTCTCGAGTTACGACGGGGACCTCAGGGACCCGCTCTGGTGGCCTCAGGAAAGGCCAGTCCCCATGCGAGTTGCTAGGGGACCTCTCGGGATTCCTCTCCCGTCCATGCCGGGGCCTCAGTCCTTGTGTGGAGTCGGGGCCGGAACCTGAGGATTGCTCTCCAGTGTTGCCATGGATCTTGGGGTGCTTCTGAGTCTCCCCAGGGGAGTCAGGCCTCGTCTCGAGTGGGGGCATGCACGTGCGCTTTCCTCCCGAGCTGCAGCAGTAGTGTCACGCTTCCTGTCACGTGGATCAAGGGATCTGTGGCTTTCCCTCGAGGCTGTCCCTCGAGGCTTTCCCACGAGGCTTTCCCACAGGGCTGTGCCACGTGCCACCTTGGTGTGAGTCGATCCTCGGCGTGAAAGACGAGCCGGTGAAGGGAAAAGAGGTTCCTCTGGAATGGACTGAGACATCTGGGGGACTCTTGGAATGGTGGCACGACCCTGGAGTTCCTCTCGCCATTCCTGTTGAGAGGGCCTCCTCCTGAGATGCGACGGGAACGCCAGGAACTCTTCCCGACGAAGCAGGGAAAGGATCCCTCATCTCGAGCTACGAGGCGGAAACGGGGCTCCTCTGGATGTGGGCGGGACCCTCGTGATTCCTCTCGAGTGGAGACGGCAAGGTGGGGGAACTTCTTGATTTGCACCAAGGGTGTGAAGGAGCCTTTCGAAGTTCCAGAGGTGAGGTGTGATCAGCCTCGAGACGCCTCAGCGGAAATGGGCCTCATCTCGCCTGGAGGGGAGAACCTCCTGGATTTTCTCGAGTTGCGGCAGGTCTTCTCGAGTTACGACGGGGACCTCAGGGACCCGCTCTGGTGGCCTCAGTAAAGGCCAGTCCCCATGCGAGTTGCTAGGGGACCTCTCGGGATTCCTCTCCCGTCCATGCCGGGGCCTCAGTCCTTGTGTGGAGTCGGGGCCGGAACCTGAGGATTCCTCTCCAGTGTTGCCATGGATCTTGGGGTGCTTCTGAGTCTCCCCAGGGGAGTCAGGCCTCGTCTCGAGTGGGGGCATGCACGTGCGCTTTCCTCCCGAGCTGCAGCAGTAGTGTCACGCTTCCTGTCACGTGGATCAAGGGATCTGTGGCTTTCCCTCGAGGCTGTCCCTCGAGGCTTTCCCACGAGGCTTTCCCACAGGGCTGTGCCACGTGCCACCTTGGTGTGAGTCGATCCTCGGCGTGAAAGACGAGCCGGTGAAGGGAAAAGAGGTTCCTCTGGAATGGACTGAGACATCTGGGGGACTCTTGGAATGGTGGCACGACCCTGGAGTTCCTCTCGCCGTTCCTGTTGAGAGGGCCTCCTCTTGAGATGCGACGGGAACGCCGGGAACTCTTTCCCGACGAAGCAGGGAAAGGATCCCTCATCTCGAGCTACGAGGCGGAAACGGGTCTCCTCTGGATGTGGGCGGGACCCTCGTGATTCCTCTCGAGTGGAGACGGCTAGGTCGGGGAACTTCTTGATTTGCACCAAGGGTGTGAAGGACCCTTTCGAAGTTCCAGAGGTGAGGTGTGATCAGCCTCGAGACGCCTCAGCGGAAATGGGCCTCATCTCGCCTGGAGGGGAGAACCTCCTGGATTTTCTCGAGTTGCGGCAGGTCTTCTCGAGTTACGACGGGGACCTCAGGGACCCGCTCTGGTGGCCTCAGGAAAGGCCAGTCCCCATGCGAGTTGCTAGGGGACCTCTCGGGATTCCTCTCCCGTCCATGCCGGGGCCTCAGTCCTTGTGTGGAGTCGGGGCCGGAACCTGAGGATTGCTCTCCAGTGTTGCCATGGATCTTGGGGTGCTTCTGAGTCTCCCCAGGGGAGTCAGGCCTCGTCTCGAGTGGGGGCATGCACGTGCGCTTTCCTCCCGAGCTGCAGCAGTAGTGTCACGCTTCCTGTCACGTGGATCAAGGGATCTGTGGCTTTCCCTCGAGGCTGTCCCTCGAGGCTTTCCCACGAGGCTTTCCCACAGGGCTGTGCCACGTGCCACCTTGGTGTGAGTCGATCCTCGGCGTGAAAGACGAGCCGGTGAAGGGAAAAGAGGTTCCTCTGGAATGGACTGAGACATCTGGGGGACTCTTGGAATGGTGGCACGACCCTGGAGTTCCTCTCGCCATTCCTGTTGAGAGGGCCTCCTCTTGAGATACGACGGGAACGCCAGGAACTCTTTCCCGACGAAGCAGGGAAAGGATCCCTCATCTCGAGCTACGAGGCGGAAAACGGGGCTCCTCTGGATGTGGGCGGGACCCTCGTGATTCCTCTCGAGTGGAGACGGCAAGGTGGGGGAACTTCTTGATTTGCACCAAGGGTGTGAAGGAGCCTTTCGAAGTTCCAGAGGTGAGGTGTGATCAGCCTCGAGACGCCTCAGCGGAAATGGGCCTCATCTCGCCTGGAGGGGAGAACCTCCTGGATTTTCTCGAGTTGCGGCAGGTCTTCTCGAGTTACGACGGGGACCTCAGGGACCCGCTCTGGTGGCCTCAGGAAAGGCCAGTCCCCATGCGAGTTGCTAGGGGACCTCTCGGGATTCCTCTCCCGTCCATGCCGGGGCCTCAGTCCTTGTGTGGAGTCGGGGCCGGAACCTGAGGATTCCTCTCCAGTGTTGCCATGGATCTTGGGGTGCTTCTGAGTCTCCCCAGGGGAGTCAGGCCTCGTCTCGAGTGGGGGCATGCACGTGCGCTTTCCTCCCGAGCTGCAGCAGTAGTGTCACGCTTCCTGTCACGTGGATCAAGGGATCTGTGGCTTTCCCTCGAGGCTGTCCCTCGAGGCTTTCCCACGAGGCTTTCCCACAGGGCTGTGCCACGTGCCACCTTGGTGTGAGTCGATCCTCGGCGTGAAAGACGAGCCGGTGAAGGGAAAAGAGGTTCCTCTGGAATGGACTGAGACATCTGGGGGACTCTTGGAATGGTGGCACGACCCTGGAGTTCCTCTCGCCGTTCCTGTTGAGAGGGCCTCCTCTTGAGATGCGACGGGAACGCCGGGAACTCTTTCCCGACGAAGCAGGGAAAGGATCCCTCATCTCGAGCTACGAGGCGGAAACGGGGCTCCTCTGGATGTGGGCGGGACCCTCGTGATTCCTCTCGAGTGGAGACGGGTATGTCGGGGAACTTCTTGATTTGCACCAAGGGTGTGAAGGACCCTTTCGAAGTTCCAGAGTTGAGGTGTGATCAGCCTCGAGACGCCTCAGCGGAAATGGGCCTCATCTCGCCTGGAGGGGAGAACCTCCTGGATTTTCTCAAGTTGCGGCAGGTCTTCTCGAGTTACGACGGGGACCTCAGGGACCCGCTCTGGTGGCCTCAGGAAAGGCCAGTCCCCATGCGAGTTGCTAGGGGACCTCTCGGGATTCCTCTCCCGTCCATGCCGGGGCCTCAGTCCTTGTGTGGAGTCGGGGCCGGAACCTGAGGATTGCTCTCCAGTGTTGCCATGGATCTTGGGGTGCTTCTGAGTCTCCCCAGGGGAGTCAGGCCTCGTCTCGAGTGGGGGCATGCACGTGCGCTTTCCTCCCGAGCTGCAGCAGTAGTGTCACGCTTCCTGTCACGTGGATCAAGGGATCTGTGGCTTTCCCTCGAGGCTGTCCCTCGAGGCTTTCCCACGAGGCTTTCCCACAGGGCTGTGCCACGTGCCACCTTGGTGTGAGTCGACCCTCGGCGTGAAACACGAGCCGCTGAAGGGAAAAGAGGTTCCTCTGGAATGGACTGAGACATCTGGGGGACTCTTGGAATGGTGGCACGACCCTGGAGTTCCTCTCGCCGTTCCTGTTGAGAGGGCCTCCTCTTGAGATGCGACGGGAACGCCGGGAACTGTTTCCCGACGAAGCAGGGAAAGGATCCCTCATCTCGAGTTACGAGGCGGAAACGGGGCTCCTCTGGATGTGGGCGGGACCCTCGTGATTCCTCTCGAGTGGAGACGGGTATGTCGGGGAACTTCTTGATTTGCACCAAGGGTGTGAAGGACCCTTTCGAAGTTCCAGAGTTGAGGTGTGATCAGCCTCGAGACGCCTCAGCGGAAATGGGCCTCATCTCGCCTGGAGGGGAGAACCTCCTGGATTTTCTCGAGTTGTGGCAGGTCTTCTCGAGTTACGACGGGGACCTCAGGGACCCGCTCTGGTGGCCTCAGGAAAGGCCAGTCCCCATGCGAGTTGCTAGGGGACCTCTCGGGATTCCTCTCCCGTCCATGCCGGGGCCTCAGTCCTTGTGTGGAGTCGGGGCCGGAACCTGAGGATTGCTCTCCAGTGTTGCCATGGATCTTGGGGTGCTTCTGAGTCTCCCCAGGGGAGTCAGGCCTCGTCTCGAGTGGGGGCATGCACGTGCGCTTTCCTCCCGAGCTGCAGCAGTAGTGTCACGCTTCCTGTCACGTGGATCAAGGGATCTGTGGCTTTCCCTCGAGGCTGTCCCTCGAGGCTTTCCCACGAGGCTTTCCCACAGGGCTGTGCCACGTGCCACCTTGGTGTGAGTCGATCCTCGGCGTGAAAGACGAGCCGGTGAAGGGAAAAGAGGTTCCTCTGGAATGGACTGAGACATCTGGGGGACTCTTGGAATGGTGGCACGACCCTGGAGTTCCTCTCGCCATTTCTGTTGAGAGGGCCTCCTCTTGAGATGCAACGGGAACGCCGGGAACTCTTTCCCGACGAAGCAGGGAAAGGATCCCTCATCTCGAGCTACGAGGCGGAAACGGGGCTCCTCTGGATGTGGGCGGGACCCTCGTGATTCCTCTCGAGTGGAGACGGGTATGTCGGGGAACTTCTTGATTTGCACCAAGGGTGTGAAGGACCCTTTCGAAGTTCCAGAGTTGAGGTGTGATCAGCCTCGAGACGCCTCAGCGGAAATGGGCCTCATCTCGCCTGGAGGGGAGAACCTCCTGGATTTTCTCGAGTTGTGGCAGGTCTTCTCGAGTTACGACGGGGACCTCAGGGACCCGCTCTGGTGGCCTCAGGAAAGGCCAGTCCCCATGCGAGTTGCTAGGGGACCTCTCGGGATTCCTCTCCCGTCCATGCCGGGGCCTCAGTCCTTGTGTGGAGTCGGGGCCGGAACCTGAGGATTGCTCTCCAGTGTTGCCATGGATCTTGGGGTGCTTCTGAGTCTTCCCAGGGGAGTCAGGCCTCGTCTCGAGTGGGGGCATGCACGTGCGCTTTCCTCCCGAGCTGCAGCAGTAGTGTCACGCTTCCTGTCACGTGGATCAAGGGATCTGTGGCTTTCCCTCGAGGCTGTCCCTCGAGGCTTTCCCACGAGGCTTTCCCACAGGGCTGTGCCACGTGCCACCTTGGTGTGAGTCGATCCTCGGCGTGAAAGACGAGCCGGTGAAGGGAAAAGAGGTTCCTCTGGAATGGACTGAGACATCTGGGGGACTCTTGGAATGGTGGCACGACCCTGGAGTTCCTCTCGCCATTCCTGTTGAGAGGGCCTCCTCTTGAGATGCGACGGGAACGCCAGGAACTCTTTCCCGACGAAGCAGGGAAAGGATCCCTCATCTCGAGCTACGAGGCGGAAACGGGGCTCCTCTGGATGTGGGCGGGACCCTCGTGATTCCTCTCGAGTGGAGACGGCAAGGTGGGGGAACTTCTTGATTTGCACCAAGGGTGTGAAGGAGCCTTTCGAAGTTCCAGAGGTGAGGTGTGATCAGCCTCGAGACGCCTCAGCGGAAATGGGCCTCATCTCGCCTGGAGGGGAGAACCTCCTGGATTTTCTCGAGTTGCGGCAGGTCTTCTCGAGTTACGACGGGGACCTCAGGGACCCGCTCTGGTGGCCTCAGGAAACGCCAGTCCCCATGCGAGTTGCTAGGGGACCTCTCGGGATTCCTCTCCCGTCCATGCCGGGGCCTCAGTCCTTGTGTGGAGTCGGGGCCGGAACCTGAGGATTCCTCTCCAGTGTTGCCATGGATCTTGGGGTGCTTCTGAGTCTCCCCAGGGGAGTCAGGCCTCGTCTCGAGTGGGGGCATGCACGTGCGCTTTCCTCCCGAGCTGCAGCAGTAGTGTCACGCTTCCTGTCACGTGGATCAAGGGATCTGTGGCTTTCCCTCGAGGCTGTCCCTCGAGGCTTTCCCACGAGGCTTTCCCACAGGGCTGTGCCACGTGCCACCTTGGTGTGAGTCGATCCTCGGCGTGAAAGACGAGCCGGTGAAGGGAAAAGAGGTTCCTCTGGAATGGACTGAGACATCTGGGGGACTCTTGGAATGGTGGCACGACCCTGGAGTTCCTCTCGCCGTTCCTGTTGAGAGGGCCTCCTCTTGAGATGCGACGGGAACGCCGGGAACTCTTTCCCGACGAAGCAGGGAAAGGATCCCTCATCTCGAGCTACGAGGCGGAAACGGGTCTCCTCTGGATGTGGGCGGGACCCTCGTGATTCCTCTCGAGTGGAGACGGCTAGGTCGGGGAACTTCTTGATTTGCACCAAGGGTATGAAGGACCCTTTCGAAGTTCCAGAGGTGAGGTGTGATCAGCCTCGAGACGCCTCAGCGGAAATAGGCCTCATCTCGCCTGGAGGGGAGAACCTCCTGGATTTTCTCGAGTTGCGGCAGGTCTTCTCGAGTTACGGCGGGGACCTCAGGGACCCGCTCTGGTGGCCTCAGGAAAGGCCAGTCCCCATGCGAGTTGCTAGGGGACCTCTCGGGATTCCTCTCCCGTCCATGCCGGGGCCTCAGTCCTTGTGTGGAGTCGGGGCCGGAACCTGAGGATTCCTCTCCAGTGTTGCCATGGATCTTGGGGTGCTTCTGAGTCTCCCCAGGGGAGTCAGGCCTCGTCTCGATTGGGGGCATGCACGTGCGCTTTCCTCCCGAGCTGCAGCAGTAGTGTCACGCTTCCTGTCACGTGGATCAAGGGATCTGTGGCTTTCCCTCGAGGCTGTCCCTCGAGGCTTTCCCACGAGGCTTTCCCACAGGGCTGTGCCACGTGCCACCTTGGTGTGAGTCGATCCTCGGCGTGAAAGACGAGCCGGTGAAGGGAAAAGAGGTTCCTCTGGAATGGACTGAGACATCTGGGGGACTCTTGGAATGGTGGCACGACCCTGGAGTTCCTCTCGCCGTTCCTGTTGAGAGGGCCTCCTCTTGAGATGCGACGGGAACGCCGGGAACTCTTTCCCGACGAAGCAGGGAAAGGATCCCTCATCTCGAGCTACGAGGCGGAAACGGGGCTCCTCTGGATGTGGGCGGGACCCTCGTGATTCCTCTCGAGTGGAGACGGGTATGTCGGGGAACTTCTTGATTTGCACCAAGGGTGTGAAGGACCCTTTCGAAGTTCCAGAGTTGAGGTGTGATCAGCCTCGAGACGCCTCAGCGGAAATGGGCCTCATCTCGCCTGGAGGGGAGAACCTCCTGGATTTTCTCGAGTTGTGGCAGGTCTTCTCGAGTTACGACGGGGACCTCAGGGACCCGCTCTGGTGGCCTCAGGAAAGGCCAGTCCCCATGCGAGTTGCTAGGGGACCTCTCGGGATTCCTCTCCCGTCCATGCCGGGGCCTCAGTCCTTGTGTGGAGTCGGGGCCGGAACCTGAGGATTGCTCTCCAGTGTTGCCATGGATCTTGGGGTGCTTCTGAGTCTTCCCAGGGGAGTCAGGCCTCGTCTCGAGTGGGGGCATGCACGTGCGCTTTCCTCCCGAGCTGCAGCAGTAGTGTCACGCTTCCTGTCACGTGGATCAAGGGATCTGTGGCTTTCCCTCGAGGCTGTCCCTCGAGGCTTTCCCACGAGGCTTTCCCACAGGGCTGTGCCACGTGCCACCTTGGTGTGAGTCGATCCTCGGCGTGAAAGACGAGCCGGTGAAGGGAAAAGAGGTTCCTCTGGAATGGACTGAGACATCTGGGGGACTCTTGGAATGGTGGCACGACCCTGGAGTTCCTCTCGCCGTTCCTGTTGAGAGGGCCTCCTCTTGAGATGCGACGGGAACGCCGGGAACTCTTTCCCGACGAAGCAGGGAAAGGATCCCTCATCTCGAGCTACGAGGCGGAAACGGGTCTCCTCTGGATGTGGGCGGGACCCTCGTGATTCCTCTCGAGTGGAGACGGCTAGGTCGGGGAACTTCTTGATTTGCACCAAGGGTATGAAGGACCCTTTCGAAGTTCCAGAGGTGAGGTGTGATCAGCCTCGAGACGCCTCAGCGGAAATAGGCCTCATCTCGCCTGGAGGGGAGAACCTCCTGGATTTTCTCGAGTTGCGGCAGGTCTTCTCGAGTTACGGCGGGGACCTCAGGGACCCGCTCTGGTGGCCTCAGGAAAGGCCAGTCCCCATGCGAGTTGCTAGGGGACCTCTCGGGATTCCTCTCCCGTCCATGCCGGGGCCTCAGTCCTTGTGTGGAGTCGGGGCCGGAACCTGAGGATTCCTCTCCAGTGTTGCCATGGATCTTGGGGTGCTTCTGAGTCTCCCCAGGGGAGTCAGGCCTCGTCTCGATTGGGGGCATGCACGTGCGCTTTCCTCCCGAGCTGCAGCAGTAGTGTCACGCTTCCTGTCACGTGGATCAAGGGATCTGTGGCTTTCCCTCGAGGCTGTCCCTCGAGGCTTTCCCACGAGGCTTTCCCACAGGGCTGTGCCACGTGCCACCTTGGTGTGAGTCGATCCTCGGCGTGAAAGACGAGCCGGTGAAGGGAAAAGAGGTTCCTCTGGAATGGACTGAGACATCTGGGGGACTCTTGGAATGGTGGCACGACCCTGGAGTTCCTCTCGCCGTTCCTGTTGAGAGGGCCTCCTCTTGAGATGCGACGGGAACGCCGGGAACTCTTTCCCGACGAAGCAGGGAAAGGATCCCTCATCTCGAGCTACGAGGCGGAAACGGGGCTCCTCTGGATGTGGGCGGGACCCTCGTGATTCCTCTCGAGTGGAGACGGGTATGTCGGGGAACTTCTTGATTTGCACCAAGGGTGTGAAGGACCCTTTCGAAGTTCCAGAGTTGAGGTGTGATCAGCCTCGAGACGCCTCAGCGGAAATGGGCCTCATCTCGCCTGGAGGGGAGAACCTCCTGGATTTTCTCGAGTTGTGGCAGGTCTTCTCGAGTTACGACGGGGACCTCAGGGACCCGCTCTGGTGGCCTCAGGAAAGGCCAGTCCCCATGCGAGTTGCTAGGGGACCTCTCGGGATTCCTCTCCCGTCCATGCCGGGGCCTCAGTCCTTGTGTGGAGTCGGGGCCGGAACCTGAGGATTGCTCTCCAGTGTTGCCATGGATCTTGGGGTGCTTCTGAGTCTTCCCAGGGGAGTCAGGCCTCGTCTCGAGTGGGGGCATGCACGTGCGCTTTCCTCCCGAGCTGCAGCAGTAGTGTCACGCTTCCTGTCACGTGGATCAAGGGATCTGTGGCTTTCCCTCGAGGCTGTCCCTCGAGGCTTTCCCACGAGGCTTTCCCACAGGGCTGTGCCACGTGCCACCTTGGTGTGAGTCGATCCTCGGCGTGAAAGACGAGCCGGTGAAGGGAAAAGAGGTTCCTCTGGAATGGACTGAGACATCTGGGGGACTCTTGGAATGGTGGCACGACCCTGGAGTTCCTCTCGCCATTCCTGTTGAGAGGGCCTCCTCTTGAGATGCGACGGGAACGCCGGGAACTCTTTCCCGACGAAGCAGGGAAAGGATCCCTCATCTCGAGCTACGAGGCGGAAACGGGGCTCCTCTGGATGTGGGCGGGACCCTCGTGATTCCTCTCGAGTGGAGACGGCAAGGTGGGGGAACTTCTTGATTTGCACCAAGGGTGTGAAGGAGCCTTTTGAAGTTCCAGAGGTGAGGTGTGATCAGCCTCGAGACGCCTCAGCGGAAATGGGCCTCATCTCGCCTGGAGGGGAGAACCTCCTGGATTTTCTCGAGTTGCGGCAGGTCTTCTCGAGTTACGACGGGGACCTCAGGGACCCGCTCTGGTGGCCTCAGGAAAGGCCAGTCCCCATGCGAGTTGCTAGGCGACCTCTCGGGATTCCTCTCCCGTCCATGCCGGGGCCTCAGTCCTTGTGTGGAGTCGGGGCCGGTACCTGAGGATTCCTCTCCAGTGTTGCCATGGATTTTGGGGTGCTTCTGAGTCTCCCCAGGGGAGTCAGGCCTCGTCTCGAGTGGGGGCATGAACGTGCGCTTTCCTCCCGAGCTGCAGCAGTAGTGTCACGCTTCCTGTCACGTGGATCAAGGGATCTGTGGCTTTCCCTCCAGGCTGTCCCTCGAGGCTTTCCCACGAGGCTTTCCCACAGGGCTGTGCCACGTGGCACCTTGGTGTGAGTCGATCCTCGGCGTGAAAGACGAGCCGGTGAAGGGAAAAGAGGTTCCTCTGGAATGGACTGAGACATCTGGGGGACTCTTGGAATGGTGGCACGACCCTGGAGTTCCTCTCGCCGTTCCTGTTGAGAGGGCCTCCTCTTGAGATGCGACGGGAACGCCGGGAACTCTTTCCCGACGAAGCAGGGAAAGGATCCCTCATCTCGAGCTACGAGGCGGAAACGGGTCTCCTCTGGATGTGGGCGGGACCCTCGTGATTCCTCTCGAGTGGAGACGGCTAGGTCGAGGAACTTCTTGATTTGCACCAAGGGTGTGAAGGACCCTTTCGAAGTTCCAGAGGTGAGGTGTGATCAGCCTCGAGACGCCTCAGCGGAAATGGGCCTCATCTCGCCTGGAGGGGAGAACCTCCTGGATTTTCTCGAGTTGCGGCAGGTCTTCTCGAGTTACGACGGGGACCTCAGGGACCCGCTCTGGTGGCCTCAGGAAAGGCCAGTCCCCATGCGAGTTGCTAGGGGACCTCTCGGGATTCCTCTCCCGTCCATGCCGGGGCCTCAGTCCTTGTGTGGAGTCGGGGCCGGAACCTGAGGATTCCTCTCCAGTGTTGCCATGGATCTTGGGGTGCTTCTGAGTCTCCCCAGGGGAGTCAGGCCTCGTCTCGAGTGGGGGCATGCACGTGCGCTTTCCTCCCGAGCTGCAGCAGTAGTGTCACGCTTCCTGTCACGTGGATCAAGGGATCTGTGGCTTTCCCTCGAGGCTATCCCTGGAGGCTTTCCCACAGGGCTGTGCCACGTGCCACCTTGGTGTGAGTCGATCCTCGGCGTGAAAGACGAGCCGGTGAAGGGAAAAGAGGTTCCTCTGGAATGGACTGAGACATCTGGGCGACTCTTGGAATGGTGGCACGACCCTGGAGTTCCTCTCGCCGTTCCTGTTGAGAGGGCCTCCTCTTGAGATGCGACGGGAACGCCGGGAACTGTTTCCCGACGAAGCAGGGAAAGGATCCCTCATCTCGAGCTACGAGGCGGAAACGGGGCTCCTCTGGATGTGGGCGGGACCCTCGTGATTCCTCTCGAGTGGAGACGGGTATGTCGGGGAACTTCTTGATTTGCACCAAGGGTGTGAAGGACCCTTTCGAAGTTCCAGAGTTGAGGTGTGATCAGCCTCGAGACGCCTCAGCGGAAATGGGCCTCATCTCGCCTGGAGGGGAGAACCTCCTGGATTTTCTCGAGTTGTGGCAGGTCTTCTCGAGTTACGACGGGGACCTCAGGGACCCGCTCTGGTGGCCTCAGGAAAGGCCACTCCCCATGCGAGTTGCTAGGGGACCTCTCGGGATTCCTCTCCCGTCCATGCCGGGGCCTCAGTCCTTGTGTGGAGTCGGGGCCGGAACCTGAGGATTGCTCTCCAGTGTTGCCATGGATCTTGGGGTGCTTCTGAGTCTCCCCAGGGGAGTCAGGCCTCGTCTCGAGTGGGGGCATGCACGTGCGCTTTCCTCCCGAGCTGCAGCAGTAGTGTCACGCTTCCTGTCACGTGGATCAAGGGATCTGTGGCTTTCCCTCGAGGCTGTCCCTGGAGGCTTTCCCACGAGGCTTTCCCACAGGGCTGTGCCACGTGCCACCTTGGTGTGAGTCGATCCTCGGCGTGAAAGACGAGCCGGTGAAGGGAAAAGAGGTTCCTCTGGAATGGACTGAGACATCTGGGGGACTCTTGGAATGGTGGCACGACCCTGGAGTTCCTCTCGCCGTTCCTGTTGAGAGGGCCTCCTCTTGAGATGCGACGGGAACGCCGGGAACTCTTTCCCGACGAAGCAGGGAAAGGATCCCTCATCTCGAGCTACGAGGCGGAAACGGGTCTCCTCTGGATGTGGGCGGGACCCTCGTGATTCCTCTCGGGTGGAGACGGCTAGGTCGGGGAACTTCTTGATTTGCACCAAGGGTGTGAAGGACCCTTTCGAAGTTCCAGAGGTGAGGTGTGATCAGCCTCGAGACGCCTCAGCGGAAATGGGCCTCATCTCGCCTGGAGGGGAGAACCTCCTGGATTTTCTCGAGTTGTGGCAGGTCTTCTCGAGTTACGACGGGGACCTCAGGGACCCGCTCTGGTGGCCTCAGGAAAGGCCAGTCCCCATGCGAGTTGCTAGGGGACCTCTCGGGATTCCTCTCCCGTCCATGCCGGGGCCTCAGTCCTTGTGTGGAGTCGGGGCCGGAACCTGAGGATTCCTCTCCAGTGTTGCCATGGATCTTGGGGTGCTTCTGAGTCTCCCCAGGGGAGTCAGGCCTCGTCTCGAGTGGGGGCATGCACGTGCGCTTTCCTCCCGAGCTGCAGCAGTAGTGTCACGCTTCCTGTCACGTGGATCAAGGGATCTGTGGCTTTCCCTCGAGGCTGTCCCTCGAGGCTTTCCCACGAGGCTTTCCCACAGGGCTGTGCCACGTGCCACCTTGGTGTGAGTCGATCCTCGGCGTGAAAGACGAGCCGGTGAAGGGAAAAGAGGTTCCTCTGGAATGGACTGAGACATCTGGGGGACTCTTGGAATGGTGGCACGACCCTGGAGTTCCTCTCGAAGTTCCTGTAGAGAGGGCCTCCTCTTGAGATGCGACGGGAACGCCGGGAACTCTTTCCCGACGAAGCAGGGAAAGGATCCCTCATCTCGAGCTACGAGGCGGAAACGGGCCTCCTCTGGATGTGGGCGGGACCCTCGTGATTCCTCTCGAGTGGAGACGGGTATGTCTGGGAACTTCTTGATTTGCACCAAGGGTGTGAAGGACCCTTTTGAAGTTCCAGAGGTGAGGTGTAATCAGCCTCGAGACGCCTCAGCGGAAATGGGCCTCATCCCGCCTGGAGGGGAGAACCTCCTGGATTTTCTCGAGTTGTGGCAGGTCTTCTCGAGTTACGACGGGTACCTCAGGGACCCGCTCTGGTGGCCTCAGCAAAGGCCAGTCCGAATGCGAGTTGCTAGGGGACCTCTCGGGATTCCTCTCCCGTCCATGCCGGGGCCTCAGTCCTTGTGTGGAGTCGGGGCCGGAACCTGAGGATTCCTCTCCAGTGTTGCCATGGATCTTGGGGTGCTTCTGAGTCTCCCCAGGGGAGTCAGGCCTCGTCTCGAGTGGGGGCATGCACGTGCGCTTTCCTCCCGAGCTGCAGCAGTAGTGTAACGCTTCCTGTCACGGGGATCAAGGGATCTGTGGCTTTCCCTCGAGGCTGTCCCTCGAGGCTTTCCCACGAGGCTTTCCCACAGGGCTGTGCCACGTGCCACCTTGGTGTGAGTCGATCCTCGGCGTGAAAGACGAGCCGGTGAAGGGAAAAGAGGTTCCTCTGGAATGGACTGAGACATCTGGGGGACTCTTGGAATGGTGGCACGACCCTGGAGTTCGTCTCGCCATTCCTGTTGAGAGGGCCTCCTCTTGAGATGCGACGGGAACGCCGGGAACTCATTCCCGACGAAGCAGGGAAAGGATCCCTCATCTCGAGCTACGAGGCGGAAACGGGGCTCCTCTGGATGTGGGCGGGACCCTCGTGATTCCTCTCGAGTGGAGACGGCAAGGTGGGGGAACTTCTTGATTTGCACCAAGGGTGTGAAGGAGCCTTTCGAAGTTCCAGAGGTGAGGTGTGATCAGCCTCGAGACGCCTCAGCGGAAATGGGCCTCATCTCGCCTGGAGGGGAGAACCTCCTGGATTTTCTCGAGTTGCGGCAGGTCTTCTCGAGTTACGACGGGGACCTCAGGGACCCGCTCTGGTGGCCTCAGGAAAGGCCAGTCCCCATGCGAGTTGCTAGGGGACCTCTCGGGATTCCTCTCCCGTCCATGCCGGGGCCTCAGTCCTTGTGTGGAGTTGGGGCCGGAACCTGAGGATTCCTCTCCAGTGTTGCCATGGATCTTGGGGTGCTTCTGAGTCTACCCAGGGGAGTCAAGCCTCGTCTCGAGTGGGGGCATGCACGTGCGCTATCCTCCCGAGCTGCAGCAGTAGTGTCACGCTTCCTGTCACGTGGATCAAGGGATCTGTGGCTTTCCCTCGAGGCTATCCCTCGAGGCTTTCCCACGAGGCTTTCCCACAGGGCTGTGCCACGTGCCACCTTGGTGTGAGTCGATCCTCGGCGTGAAAGACGAGCCGGTGAAAGGAAAAGAGGTTCCTCTGGAATGGACTGAGACATCTGGGGGACTCTTGGAATGGTGGCACGACCCTGGAGTTCCTCTCGCCGTTCCTGTTGAGAGGGCCTCCTCTTGAGATGCAACGGGAAGGCCGGGAACTCTTTCCCGACGAAGCAGGGAAAGGATCCCTCATCTCGAGCTACGAGGCGGAAACGGGGCTCCTCTGGATGTGGACGGGACTCTCGTGATTCCTCTCGAGTGGAGACGGCTAGGTCGGGGAACTTCTTGATTTGCACCAAGGGTGTGAAGGACCCTTTCGAAGTTCCAGAGGTGAGGTGTGATCAGCCTCGAGACGCCTCAGTGGAAATGGGCCTCATCTCGCCTGAAGGGGAGAACCTCCTGGATTTTCTCGAGTTGCGGCAGGTCTTCTCGAGTTACGACGGGGACCACAGGGACCCGCTCTGGTGGCCTCAGGAAAGGCCAGTCCCCATGCGAGTTGCTAGGGGACCTCTCGGGATTCCTCTCCCGTCCATGCCGGGGCCTCAGTCCTTGTGTGGAGTCGGGGCCGGAACCTGAGGATTCCTCTCCAGTGTTGCCATGGATCTTGGGGTGCTTCTGAGTCTCCCCAGGGGAGTCAGCCCTCGTCTCGAGTGGGGGCATGCACGTGCGCTTTCCTCCCGAGCTGCAGCAGTAGGGTCACGCTTCCTGTCACGTGGATCAAGGGATCTGTGGCTTTCCCTCGAGGCTGTCCCTCGAGGCTTTCCCACGAGGCTTTCCCACAGGGCTGTGCCACGTGCCACCTTGGTGTGAGTCGATCCTCGGCGTGAAAGACGAGCCGGTGAAGGGAAAGAGGTTCGTCTGGAATGGACTGAGACATCTGGGAGACTCTTGGAATGGTGGCACGACCCTGGAGTTCCTCTCGCCGTTCCTGTTGAGAGGGCCTCCTCTTGAGATGCGACGGGAAGGCCGGGAAATCTTTCCCGACGAAGCAGGGAAAGGATCCCTCATCTCGAGCTACGAGGCGGAAACGGGGCTCCTCTGGATGTGGGCGGGACCCTCGTGATTCCTCTCGAGGTGAGACGGCTAGCTCGGGGAACTTCTTGATTTGCACCAAGGGTGTGAAGGAGCCTTTCTAAGTTCCAGAGGGGAGTTGTGATCAGCCTCGAGACGCCTCAGTGGAAATGGGCCTCATCTCGCCTGGAGGGGAGAACCTCCTGGATTTTCTCGAGTTGCGGCAGGTCTTCTCGAGTTACGACGGGGACCTCAGGGACCCGCTCTGGTGGCCTCAGGAAAGGCCAGTCCCCATGCGAGTTGCTAGGGGACCTCTCGGGATTCCTCTCCCGTCCATGCGGGGGCCTCAGTCCTTGTGTGGAGTCGGGGCCGGAACCTGAGGATTCCTCTCCAGTGTTGCCATGGATCTTGGGGTGCTTCTGAGTCTCCCCAGGGGAGTCAGGCCTCGTCTCGAGTGGGGGCATGCACGTGCGCTTTCCTCCCGAGCTGCAGCAGTAGTGTCACGCTTCCTGTCACGTGGATCAAGGGATCTGTGGCTTTCCCTCGAGGCTGTCCCTCGAGGCTTTCCCACGAGGCTTTCCCACAGGGCTGTGCCACGTGCCACCTTGGTGTGAGTCGATCCTCGGCGTGAAAGACGAGCCGGTGAAGGGAAAAGAGGTTCCTCTGGAATGGACTGAGACATCTGGGGGACTCTTGGAATGGTGGTACGATCCTGGAGTTCCTCTCGCCATTCCTGTTGAGAGGGCCTCCTCTTGAGATGCGACGGGAAGGCCGGGAACTCTTTCCCGACGAAGCAGGGAAAGGATCCCTCATCTCGAGCTACGAGGCGAAAACGGGGCTCCTCTGGATGTGGGCGGGACCCTCGTGATTCCTCTCGAGTGGAGACGGCTAGGTCGGGGAACTTCTTGATTTGCACCAAGGGTGTGAAGGAGCCTTTCGAAGTTCCAGAGGTGAGGTGTGATCAGCCTCGAGACGCCTCAGCGGAAATGGGCCTCATCTCGCCTGGAGGGGAGAACCTCCTGGATTTTCTCGAGTTGCGGCAGGTCTTCTCGAGTTACGACGGGGACCTCAGGGACCCGCTCTTGTGGCCTCAGGAAAGGCCAGTCCCCATGCGAGTTGCTAGGGGACCTCTCGGGATTCCTCTCCCGTCCATGCCGGGGCCTCAGTCCTTGTGTGGAGTCGGGGCCGGAACCTGAGGATTCCTCTCCAGTGTTGCCATGGATCTTGGGGTGCTTCTGAGTCTCCCCAGGGGAGTCAGGCCTCGTCTCGAGTGGGGGCATGCACGTGCGCTTTCCTCCCGAGCTGCAGCAGTAGTGTCACGCTTCCTGTCACGTGGATCAAGGGATCTGTGGCTTTCCCTCGAGGCTGTCCCTCGAGGCTTTCCCACGAGGCTTTCCCACAGGGCTGTGCCACGTGCCACCTTGGTGTGAGTCGATCCTCGGCGTGAAAGACGAGCCGGTGAAGGGAAAAGAGGTTCCTCTGGAATGGACTGAGACATCTGGGGGACTCTTGGAATGGTGGCACGAACCTGGAGTTCCTCTCAAAGTTCCTGTAGAGAGGGCCTCCTCTTGAGATGTGACGGGAACGCCGGGAACTCTTTCCCGACGAGGCAGGGAAAGGATCCCTCATCTCGAGCTACGAGGCGGAAACGGGCCTCCTCTGGATGTGGGCGTGACCCTCGTGATTCCTCTCGAGTGGAGACGGGTATGTCGGGGAACTTCTTGATTTGCACCAAGGGTGTGAAGGACCCTTTTGAAGTTCCAGAGGTGAGGTGTAATCAGCCTCGAGACGCCTCAGCGGAAATGGGCCTCATCTCGCCTGGAGGGGAGAACCTCCTGGATTTTCTCGAGTTGCGGCAGGTCTTCTCGAGTTACGATGGGGACCTCAGGAACCCGCTCTGGTGGCCTCAGGAAAGGCCAGTCCCCATGCGAGTTGCTAGGGGACCTCTCGGGATTCCTCTCCCGTCCATGCCGGGGCCTCAGTCCTTGTGTGGAGTCGGGGACGGAACCTGAGGATTCCTCTCCAGTGTTGCCATGGATCTTGGGGTGCTTCTGAGTCTCCCCAGGGGAGTCAGGCCTCGTCTCGAGTGGGGGCATGCACGTGCGCTTTCCTCCCGAGCTGCAGCAGTAGTGTCACGCTTCCTGTCACGTGGATCAAGGGATCTGTGGCTTTCCCTCGAGGCTGTCCCTCGAGGCTTTCCCACGAGACTTTCCCACAGGGCTGTGCCACGTGCCACCTTGGTGTGAGTCGATCCTCGGCGTGAAAGACGAGCCGGTGAAGGGAAAAGAGGTTCCTCTGGAATGGACTGAGACATCTGGGGGACTCTTGGAATGGTGGCACGACCCTGGAGTTCCTCTCGCCGTTCCTGTTGAGAGGGCCTCCTCTTGAGATGCGACGGGAACGCCGGGAACTCTTTCCCGACGAAGCAGGGAAAGGATCCCTCATCTCGAGCTACGAGGCGGAAACGGGGCTCTTCTGGATGTGTGCGGGACCCTCGTGATTCCTCTCGAGTGGAGACGGGTATGTCGGGGAACTTCTTGATTTGCACCAAGGGTGTGAAGGACCCTTTCGAAGTTCCAGAGGTGAGGTGTGATCAGCCTCTTGACGCCTCAGCGGAAATGGGCCTCATCTCGCCTGGAGGGGAGAACCTCCTGGATTTTCTCGAGTTGCGGCAGGTCTTCTCGAGTTACGACGGGGACCTCAGGGACCCGCTCTGGTGGCCTCAGGAAAGGCCAGTCCCCATGCGAGTTGCTAGGGGACCTCTCGGGATTCCTCTCCCGTCCATGCCGGGGCCTCAGTCCTTGTGTGGAGTCGGGGCCGGAACCTGAGGATTCCTCTCCAATGTTGCCATGGATCTTGGGGTGCTTCTGAGTCTCCCCAGGGGAGTCAGGCCTCATCTCGAGAGGGGGCATGCACGTGCGCTTTCCTCCCGAGCTGCAGCAGTAGTGTCACGCTTCCTGTCACGTGGATCAAGGGATCTGTGGCTTTCCCTCGAGGCTGTCCCTCGAGGCTTTCCCACGAGGCTTTCCCACAGGGCTGTGCCACGTGCCACCTTGGTGTGAGTCGATCCTCGGCGTTGAAGACGAGCCGGTGAAGGGAAAAGAGGTTCCTCTGGAATGGACTGAGACATCTGGGGGACTCTTGGAATGGTGGCACGACCCTGGAGTTCCTCTCGCCGTTCCTGTTGAGAGGGCCTCCTCTTGAGATGCGACGGGAACGCCGGGAACTCTTTCCCGACGAAGCAGGGAAAGGATCCCTCATCTCGAGCTACGAGGCGGAAACGGGGCTCCTCTGGATGTGGGCGGGACCCTCGTGATTCCTCTCGAGTGGAGACGGGTATGTCGGGGAACTTCTTGATTTGCACCAAGGGTGTGAAGGACCCTTTCGAAGTTCCAGAGGTGAGGTGTGATCAGCCTCTTGACGCCTCAGCGGAAATGGGCCTCATCTCGCCTGGAGGGGAGAACCTCCTGGATTTTCTCGAGTTGCGGCAGGTCTTCTCGAGTTACGACGGGGACCTCAGGGACCCGCTCTGGTGGCCTCAGGAAAGGCCAGTCCCCATGCGAGTTGCTAGGGGACCTCTCGGGATTCCTCTCCCGTCCATGCCGGGGCCTCAGTCCTTGTGTGGAGTCGGGGCCGGAACCTGAGGATTCCTCTCCAATGTTGCCATGGATCTTGGGGTGCTTCTGAGTCTCCCCAGGGGAGTCAGGCCTCATCTCGAGAGGGGGCATGCACGTGCGCTTTCCTCCCGCGCTGCAGCAGTAGTGTCACGCTTCCTGTCACGTGGATCAAGGGATCTGTGGCTTTCCCTCGAGGCTGTCCCTCGAGGCTTTCCCACGAGGCTTTCCCACAGGGCTGTGCCACGTGCCACCTTGGTGTGAGTCGATCCTCGGCGTGAAAGACGAGCCGGTGAAGGGAAAAGAGGTTCCTCTGGAATGGACTGAGACATCTGGGGGACTCTTGGAATGGTGGCACGACCCTGGAGTTCCTCTCGCCGTTCCTGTTGAGAGGGCCTCCTCTTGAGATGCGACGGGAACGCCGGGAACTCTTTCCCGACGAAGCAGGGAAAGGATCCCTCATCTCGAGCTACGAGGCGGAAACGGGGCTCCTCTGGATGTGGGCGGGACCCTCGTGATTCCTCGCGGGTGGAGACGGGTATGTCGGGGAACTTCTTGATTTGCACCAAGGGTGTGAAGGACCCTTTCGAAGTTCCAGAGGTGAGGTGTGATCAGCCTCGAGACGCCTCAGCGGAAATGGGCCTCATCTCGCCTGGAGGGGAGAACCTCCTGGATTTTCTCGAGTTGTGGCAGGTCTTCTCGAGTTACAACGGAGACCTCAGGGACCCGCTCTGGTGGCCTCAGGAAAGGCCAGTCCCCATGCGAGTTGCTAGGGGACCTCTCGGGATTCCTCTCCCGTCCATGCCGGGGCCTCAGTCCTTGTGTGGAGTCGGGGCCGGAACCTGAGGATTCCTCTCCAGTGTTGCCATGGATCTTGGGGTGCTTCTGAGTCTCCCCAGGGGAGTCAGGCCTCGTCTCGAGTGGGGGCCTGCACGTGCGCTTTCCTCCCGAGCTGCAGCAGTAGTGTCACGCTTCCTGTCACGTGGATCAAGGGATCTGTGGCTTTCCCTCGAGGCTGTCCCTCGAGGCTTTCCCACGAGGCTTTCCCACAGGGCTGTGCCACGTGCCACCTTGGTGTGAGTCGATCCTCGGCGTGAAAGACGAGCCCGTGAAGGGAAAAGAGGTTCCTCTGGAATGGACTGAGACATCTGGGGGACTCTTGGAATGGTGGCACGACCCTGGAGTTCCTCTCGCCGTTTCTGTTGAGAGGGCCTCCTCTTGAGATGCGACGGGAAGGCCGGGAACTCTTTCCCGACGAGGCAGGGAAAGGATCCCTCATCTCGAGCTACGAGGCGGAAACGGGGCTCCTCTGGATGTGGGCGGGACTCTCGTGATTCCTCTCGAGTGGAGACGGCTAGGTCGGGGAACTTCTTGATTTCCACCAAGGGTGTGAAGGACCCTTTCGAAGTTCCAGAGGTGAGGTGTGATCAGCCTCGAGACGCCTCAGCGGAAATGGGCCTCATCTCGCCTGGAGGTGAGAACCTCCTGGATTTTCTCGAGTTGTGGCAGGTCTTCTCGAGTTACAACGGGGACCTCAGGGACCCGCTCTGGTGGCCTCAGGAAAGGCCAGTCCCCATGCGAGTTGCTAGGGCACCTCTCTGGATTCCTCTCCCGTCCATGCCGGGACCTCAGTCCTTGTGTGGAGTCGGGGCCGGAACCTGAGGATTCCTCTCCAGTGTTGCCATCGATCTTGGCGTGCTTCTGAGTCTCCCCAGGGGAGTCAGGCCTCGTCTCGAGTGGGGGCCTGCACGTGCGCTTTCCTCCCGAGCTGCAGCAGTAGTGTCACGCTTCCTGTCACGTGGATCAAGGGATCTGTGGCTTTCCCTCGAGGCTGTCCCTCGAGGCTTTCCCACGAGGCTTTCCCACAGGGCTGTGCCACGTGCCACCTTGGTGTGAGTCGATCCTCGGCGTGAAAGACGAGCCGGTGAAGGGAAAAGAGGTTCCTCTGGAATGGACTGAGACATCTGGGGGACTCTTGGAATGGTGGCACGACCCTGGAGTTCCTCTCGCCGTTCCTGTTGAGAGGGCCTCCTCTTGAGATGCGACGGGAACGCCGGGAACTCTTTCCCGACGAAGCAGGGAAAGGATCCCTCATCTCGAGCTACGAGGCGGAAACGGGGCTCCTCTGGATGTGGGCGGGACCCTCGTGATTCCTCTCCAGTGGAGACGGCTAGGTCGGGGAACTTCTTGATTTGCACCAAGGGTGTGAAGGACCCTTTCGAAGTTCCAGAGGTGAGGTGTGATCAGCCTCGAGACGCCTCAGCGGAAATGGGCCTCATCTCGCCTGGAGGTGAGAACCTCCTGCATTTTCTCGAGTTGTGGCAGGTCTTCTCGAGTTACAACGGGGACCTCAGGGACCCGCTCTGGTGGCCTCAGGAAAGGCCAGTCCCCATGCGAGTTGCTAAGGGACCTCTCTGGATTCCTCTCCCGTCCATGCTGGGGCCTCAGTCCTTGTGTGGAGTCGGGGCCGGAACCTGAGGATTCCTCTCCAGTGTTGCCATGGATCTTGGGGTGCTTCTGAGTCTCCCCAGTGGAGTCAGGCCTCGTCTCGAGTGGGGGCATGCACGTGCGCTTTCCTCCCGAGCTGCAGCAGTAGTGTCACGCTTCCTGTCACGTGGATCAAGGGATCTGTGGCTTTCCCTCGAGGCTGTCCCTCGAGGCTTTCCCACGAGGCTTTCCCACAGGGCTGTGCCACGTTCCACCTTGGTGTGAGTCGATCCTCGGCGTGAAAGACGAGCCGGTGAAGGGAAAAGAGGTTCCTCTGGAATGGACTGAGACATCTGGGGGACTCTTGGAATGGTGGCACGACCCTGGAGTTCCTCTCGCCGTTCCTGTTGAGAGGGCCTCCCCTTGAGATGCGACGGGAACGCCGGGAACTCTTTCCCGACGAAGCAGGGAAAGGATCCCTCATCTCGAGCTACGAGGCGGAAACGGGGCTCCTCTGGATGTGGGCGGGACCCTCGTGATTCCTCTCGAGTGGAGACGGGTATGTCGGGGAACTTCTTGATTTGCACCAAGGGTGTGAAGGACCCTTTCGAAGTTCCAGAGGTGAGGTGTGATCAGCCTCGAGACGCCTCAGCGGAAATGGGCCTCATCTCGCCTGGAGGTGAGAACCTCCTGGATTTTCTCGAGTTGTGGCAGGTCTTCTCGAGTTACAACGGGGACCTCAGGGACCCGCTCTGGTGGCCTCAGGAAAGGCCAGTCCCCATGCGAGTTGCTAGGGCACCTCTCGGGATTCCTCTCCCGTCCATGCCGGGACCTCAGTCCTTGTGTGGAGTCGGGGCCGGAACCTGAGGATTCCTCTCCAGTGTTGCCATCGATCTTGGCGTGCTTCTGAGTCTCCCCAGGGGAGTCAGGCCTCGTCTCGAGTGGGGGCCTGCACGTGCGCTTTCCTCCCGAGCTGCAGCAGTAGTGTCACGCTTCCTGTCACGTGGATCAAGGGATCTGTGGCTTTCCCTCGAGGCTGTCCCTCGAGGCTTTCCCACGAGGCTTTCCCACAGGGCTGTGCCACGTGCCACCTTGGTGTGAGTCGATCCTCGGCGTGAAAGACGAGCCGGTGAAGGGAAAAGAGGTTCCTCTGGAATGGACTGAGACATCTGGGGGACTCTTGGAATGGTGGCACGACCCTGGAGTTCCTCTCGCCGTTCCTGTTGAGAGGGCCTCCTCTTGAGATGCGACGGGAACGCCGGGAACTCTTTCCCGACGAAGCAGGGAAAGGATCCCTCATCTCGAGCTACGAGGCGGAAACGGGGCTCCTCTGGATGTGGGCGGGACCCTCGTGATTCCTCTCCAGTGGAGACGGCTAGGTCGGGGAACTTCTTGATTTGCACCAAGGGTGTGAAGGACCCTTTCGAAGTTCCAGAGGTGAGGTGTGATCAGCCTCGAGACGCCTCAGCGGAAATGGGCCTCATCTCGCCTGGAGGTGAGAACCTCCTGCATTTTCTCGAGTTGTGGCAGGTCTTCTCGAGTTACAACGGGGACCTCAGGGACCCGCTCTGGTGGCCTCAGGAAAGGCCAGTCCCCATGCGAGTTGCTAAGGGACCTCTCTGGATTCCTCTCCCGTCCATGCTGGGGCCTCAGTCCTTGTGTGGAGTCGGGGCCGGAACCTGAGGATTCCTCTCCAGTGTTGCCATGGATCTTGGGGTGCTTCTGAGTCTCCCCAGTGGAGTCAGGCCTCGTCTCGAGTGGGGGCATGCACGTGCGCTTTCCTCCCGAGCTGCAGCAGTAGTGTCACGCTTCCTGTCACGTGGATCAAGGGATCTGTGGCTTTCCCTCGAGGCTGTCCCTCGAGGCTTTCCCACGAGGCTTTCCCACAGGGCTGTGCCACGTTCCACCTTGGTGTGAGTCGATCCTCGGCGTGAAAGACGAGCCGGTGAAGGGAAAAGAGGTTCCTCTGGAATGGACTGAGACATCTGGGGGACTCTTGGAATGGTGGCACGACCCTGGAGTTCCTCTCGCCGTTCCTGTTGAGAGGGCCTCCCCTTGAGATGCGACGGGAACGCCGGGAACTCTTTCCCGACGAAGCAGGGAAAGGATCCCTCATCTCGAGCTACGAGGCGGAAACGGGGCTCCTCTGGATGTGGGCGGGACCCTCGTGATTCCTCTCGAGTGGAGACGGGTATGTCGGGGAACTTCTTGATTTGCACCAAGGGTGTGAAGGACCCTTTCGAAGTTCCAGAGGTGAGGTGTGATCAGCCTCGAGACGCCTCAGCGGAAATGGGCCTCATCTCGCCTGGAGGGGAGAACCTCCTGGATTTTCTCGAGTTGCGGCAGGTCTTCTCGAGTTACGACGGGGACCTCAGGGACCCGCTCTGGTGGCCTCAGGAAAGGCCAGTCCCCATGCGAGTTGCTAGGGGACCTCTCGGGATTCCTCTCCCGTCCATGCCGGGGCCTCAGTCCTTGTGTGGAGTCGGGGCCGGAACCTGAGGATTCCTCTCCAGTGTTGCCATGGATCTTGGGGTGCTTCTGAGTCTCCCCAGGGGAGTCAGGCCTCGTCTCGAGTGGGGGCCTGCACGTGCGCTTTCCTCCCGAGCTGCAGCAGTAGTGTCACGCTTCCTGTCACGTGGATCAAGGGATCTGTGGCTTTCCCTCGAGGCTGTCCCTCGAGGCTTTCCCACGAGGCTTTCCCACAGGGCTGTGCCACGTGCCACCTTGGTGTGAGTCGATCCTCGGCGTGAAAGACGAGCCGGTGAAGGGAAAAGAGGTTCCTCTGGAATGGACTGAGACATCTGGGGGACTCTTGGAATGGTGGCACGACCCTGGAGTTCTTCTCGCCGTTCCTGTTGAGAGGGCCTCCCCTTGAGATGCGACGGGAATGCCGGGAACTCTTTCCCGACGAGGCAGGGAAAGGATCCCTCATCTCGAGCTACGAGGCGGAAACGGGGCTCCTCTGGATGTGGGCGGGACCCTCGTGATTCCTCTCGAGTGGAGACGGCTATGTCGGGGAACTTCTTGATTTGCACCAAGGGTGTGAAGGACCCTTTCGAAGTTCCAGAGGTGAGGTGTGATCAGCCTCGAGACGCCTCAGCGGAAATGGGCCTCATCTCGCCTGGAGGTGAGAACCTCCTGGATTTTCTCGAGTTGTGGCAGGTCTTCTCGAGTTACAACGGGGACCTCAGGGACCCGCTCTGGTGGCCTCAGGAAAGGCCAGTCCCCATGCGAGTTGCTAGGGGACCTCTCGGGATTCCTCTCCCTTCCATGCCGGGGCCTCAGTCCTTGTGTGGAGTCGGGGCCGGAACCTGAGGATTCCTCTCCAGTGTTGCGATGGATCTTGGGGTGCTTCTGAGTCTCCCCAGGGGAGTCAGGCCTCGTCTCGAGTGGGGGCATGCACGTGCGCTTTCCTCCCGAGCTGCAGCAGTAGTGTCACGCTTCCTGTCACGTGGATCAAGGGATCTGTGGCTTTCCCTCGAGGCTGTCCCTCGAGGCTTTCCCACGAGGCTTTCCCACAGGGCTGTGCCACGTGCCACCTTGGTGTGAGTCGATCCTCGGCGTGAAAGACGAGCCGGTGAAGGGAAAAGAGGTTCCTCTGGAATGGACTGAGACATCTGAGGGACTCTTGGAATGGTGGCACGACCCTGGAGTTCCTCTCGCCGTTCCTGTTGAGAGGGCCTCCTCTTGAGATGCGACGGGAAGGCCGGGAACTCTTTCCCGACGAGGCAGGGAAAGGATCCCTCATCTCGAGCTACGAGGCGGAAACGGTGCTCCTCTGGATGTGGGCGGGACTCTCGTGATTCCTCTCGAGTGGAGACGGCTAGGTCGGGGAACTTCTTGATTTGCACCAAGGGTGTGAAGGACCCTTTCGAAGTTCCAGAGGTGAGGTGTGATCAGCCTCGAGACGCCTCAGCGGAAATGGGCCTCATCTCGCCTGGAGGTGAGAACCTCCTGGATTTTCTCGAGTTGTGGCAGGTCTTCTCGAGTTACAACGGGGACCTCAGGGACCCGCTCTGGTGGCCTCAGGAAAGGCCAGTCCCCATGCGAGTTGCTAAGGGACCTCTCTGGATTCCTCTCCCGTCCATGCTGGGGCCTCAGTCCTTGTGTGGAGTCGGGGCCGGAACCTGAGGATTCCTCTCCAGTGTTGCCATGGATCTTGGGGTGCTTCTGAGTCTCCCCAGTGGAGTCAGGCCTCGTCTCGAGTGGGGGCATGCACGTGCGCTTTCCTCCCGAGCTGCAGCAGTAGTGTCGCGCTTCCTGTCACGTGGATCAAGGGATCTGTGGCTTTCCCTCGAGGCTGTCCCTCGAGGCTTTCCCACGAGGCTTTCCCACAGGGCTGTGCCACGTTCCACCTTGGTGTGAGTCGATCCTCGGCGTGAAAGACGAGCCGGTGAAGGGAAAAGAGGTTCCTCTGGAATGGACTGAGACATCTGGGGGACTCTTGGAATGGTGGCACGACCCTGGAGTTCCTCTCGCCGTTCCTGTTGAGAGGGCCTCCTCTTGAGATGCGACGGGAACGCCGGGAACTCTTTCCCGACGAAGCAGGGAAAGGATCCCTCATCTCGAGCTACGAGGCGGAAACGGGGCTCCTCTGGATGTGGGCGGGACCCTCGTGATTCCTCTCGAGTGGAGACGGGTATGTCGGGGAACTTCTTGATTTGCACCAAGGGTGTGAAGGACCCTTTCGAAGTTCCAGAGGTGAGGTGTGATCAGCCTCGAGACGCCTCAGCGGAAATGGGCCTCATCTCGCCTGGAGGGGAGAACCTCCTGGATTTTCTCGAGTTGCGGCAGGTCTTCTCGAGTTACGACGGGGACCTCAGGGACCCGCTCTGGTGGCCTCAGGAAAGGCCAGTCCCCATGCGAGTTGCTAGGGGACCTCTCGGGATTCCTCTCCCGTCCATGCCGGGGCCTCAGTCCTTGTGTGGAGTCGGGGCCGGAACCTGAGGATTCCTCTCCAGTGTTGCCATGGATCTTGGGGTGCTTCTGAGTCTCCCCAGGGGAGTCAGGCCTCGTCTCGAGTGGGGGCCTGCACGTGCGCTTTCCTCCCGAGCTGCAGCAGTAGTGTCACGCTTCCTGTCACGTGGATCAAGGGATCTGTGGCTTTCCCTCGAGGCTGTCCCTCGAGGCTTTCCCACGAGGCTTTCCCACAGGGCTGTGCCACGTGCCACCTTGGTGTGAGTCGATCCTCGGCGTGAAAGACGAGCCGGTGAAGGGAAAAGAGGTTCCTCTGGAATGGACTGAGACATCTGGGGGACTCTTGGAATGGTGGCACGACCCTGGAGTTCCTCTCGCCGTTCCTGTTGAGAGGGCCTCCCCTTGAGATGCGACGGGAATGCCGGGAACTCTTTCCCGACGAGGCAGGGAAAGGATCCCTCATCTCGAGCTACGAGGCGGAAACGGGGCTCCTCTGGATGTGGGCGGGACCCTCGTGATTCCTCTCGAGTGGAGACGGCTATGTCGGGGAACTTCTTGATTTGCACCAAGGGTGTGAAGGACCCTTTCGAAGTTCCAGAGGTGAGGTGTGATCAGCCTCGAGACGCCTCAGCGGAAATGGGCCTCATCTCGCCTGGAGGTGAGAACCTCCTGGATTTTCTCGAGTTGTGGCAGGTCTTCTCGAGTTACAACGGGGACCTCAGGGACCCGCTCTGGTGGCCTCAGGAAAGGCCAGTCCCCATGCGAGTTGCTAGGGGACCTCTCGGGATTCCTCTCCCTTCCATGCCGGGGCCTCAGTCCTTGTGTGGAGACGGGGCCGGAACCTGAGGATTCCTCTCCAGTGTTGCCATGGATCTTGGGGTGCTTCTGAGTCTCCCCAGGGGAGTCAGGCCTCGTCTCGAGTGGGGGCATGCACGTGCGCTTTCCTCCCGAGCTGCAGCAGTAGTGTCACGCTTCCTGTCACGTGGATCAAGGGATCTGTGGCTTTCCCTCGAGGCTGTCCCTCGAGGCTTTCCCACGAGGCTTTCCCACAGGGCTGTGCCACGTGCCACCTTGGTGTGAGTCGATCCTCGGCGTGAAAGACGAGCCGGTGAAGGGAAAAGAGGTTCCTCTGGAATGGACTGAGACATCTGAGGGACTCTTGGAATGGTGGCACGACCCTGGAGTTCCTCTCGCCGTTCCTGTTGAGAGGGCCTCCTCTTGAGATGCGACGGGAAGGCCGGGAACTCTTTCCCGACGAGGCAGGGAAAGGATCCCTCATCTCGAGCTACGAGGCGGAAACGGGGCTCCTCTGGATGTGGGCGGGACCCTCGTGATTCCTCTCGAGTGGAGACGGCTAGGTCGGGGAACTTCTTGATTTGCACCAAGGGTGTGAAGGACCCTTTCGAAGTTCCAGAGGTGAGGTGTGATCAGCCTCGAGACGCCTCAGCGGAAATGGGCCTCATCTCGCCTGGAGGGGAGAACCTCCTGGATTTTCTCGAGTTGTGGCAGGTCTTCTCGAGTTACAACGGGGACCTCAGGGACCCGCTCTGGTGGCCTCAGGAAAGGCCAGTCCCCATGCGAGTTGCTAGGGGACCTCTTGGGATTCCTTTCCCGTCCATGCCGGGGCCTCAGTCCTTGTGTGGAGTCGGGGCCGGAACCTGAGGATTCCTCTCCAGTGTTGCCATGGATCTTGGGGTGCTTCTGAGTCTCCCCAGGGGAGTCAGGCCTCGTCTCAAGTGGGGGCATGCACGTGCGCTTTCCTCCCGAGCTGCAGCAGTAGTGTCACGCTTCCTGTCACGTGGATCAAGGGATCTGTGGCTTTCCCTCGAGGCTGTCCCTCGAGGCTTTCCCTCGAGGCTTTCCCACAGGGCTGTGCCACGTGCCACCTTGGTGTGAGTCGATCCTCGGCGTGAAAGACGAGCCGGTGAAGGGAAAAGAGGTTCCTCTGGAATGGACTGAGACATCTGGGGGACTCTTGGAAATGTGGCACGACCCTGGAGTTCCTCTCGCCGTTCCTGTTGAGAGGGCCTCCTCTTGAGATGCGACGGGAAGGCCGGGAACTCTTTCCCGAAGAGGCAGGGAAAGGATCCCTCATCTCGAGCTACGAGGCGGAAACGGGGCTCCTCTGGATGTGGGCGGGACCGTCGTGATTCCTCTCGAGTGGAGACGGGTATGTCGGGGAACTTCTTGATTTGCACCAAGGGTGTGAAGGACCCTTTCGAAGTTCCAGAGGTGAGGTGTGATCAGCCTCGAGACGCCTCAGCGGAAATGGGCCTCATCTCGCCTGGAGGTGAGAACCTCCTGGATTTTCTCGAGTTGTGGCAGGTCTTCTCGAGTTACAACGGGGACCTCAGGGACCTGCTCTGGTGGCCTCAGGAAAGGCCAGTCCCCATGCGAGTTGCTAGGGGACCTCTCGGGATTCCTCTCCCGTCCATGCCGGGGCCTCAGTCCTTGTGTGGAGTCGGGGCCGGAACCTGAGGATTCCTCTCCAGTGTTGCCATGGATCTTGGGGTGCTTCTGAGTCTCCCCAGGGGAGTCAGGCCTCGTCTCGAGTGGGGGCATGCACGTGCGCTTTCCTCCCGAGCTGCCGCAGTAGTGTCACGCTTCCTGTCACGTGGATCAAGGGATCTGTGGCTTTCCCTCGAGGCTGTCCCTCGAGGCTTTCCCACGAGGCTTTCCCACAGGGCTGTGCCACGTGCCACCTTGGAGTGAGTCGATCCTCGGCGTGAAAGACGAGCCGGTGAAGGGAAAAGAGGTTCCTCTGGAATGGACTGAGACATCTGGGGGACTCTTGGAATGGTGGCACGACCCTGGAGTTCCTCTCGCCGTTCCTGTTGAGAGGGCCTCCTCTTGAGATGCGACGGGAACGCCGGGAACTCTTTCCCGACGAAGCAGGGAAAGGATCCCTCATCTCGAGCTACGAGGCGGAAACGGGGCTCCTCTGGATGTGGGCGGGACCCTCGTGATTCCTCTCGAGTGGAGACGGGTATGTCGGGGAACTTCTTGATTTGCACCAAGGGTGTGAAGGACCCTTTCGAAGTTCCAGAGGTGAGGTGTGATCAGCCTCGAGACGCCTCAGCGGAAATGGGCCTCATCTCGCCTGGAGGGGAGAACCTCCTGGATTTTCTCTAGTTGCGGCAGGTCTTCTCGAGTTACGACGGGGAACTCAGGGACCCACTCTGGCGGCCTCAGGAAAGGCCAGTCCCCATGCGAGTTGCTAGGGGACCTCTCGGGATTCCTCTCCCGTCCATGCCGGGGCCTCAGTCCTTGTGTGGAGTCGGGGCCGGAACCTGAGGATTCCTCTTCAGTGTTGCCATGTATCTTGGGGTGCTTCTGAGTCTCCCCAGGGGAGTCAGGCCTCGTCTCGAGTGGGGGCATGCACGTGCGCTTTCCTCCCGAGCTGCAGCAGTAGTGTCACGCTTCCTGTCACGTGGATCAAGGGATCTGTGGCTTTCCCTCGAGGCTGTCCCTCGAGGCTGTCCCACGAGGCTTTCCCACAGGGCTGTGCCACGTGCCACCTTGGTGTGAGTCGATCCTCGGCGTGAAAGACGAGCCGGTGAAGGGAAAAGAGGTTCCTCTGGAATGGACTGAGACATCTGGGGGACTCTTGGAATGGTGGCACGACCCTGGAGTTCCTCTCGCCGTTCCTGTTGAGAGGGCCTCCTCTTGAGATGCGACGGGAACGCCGGGAACTCTTTCCCGACGAAGCAGGGAAAGGATCCCTCATCTCGAGCTACGAGGCGGAAACGGGGCTCCTCTGGATGTGGGCGGGACCCTCGTGATTCCTCGCGGGTGGAGACGGGTATGTCGGGGAACTTCTTGATTTGCACCAAGGGTGTGAAGGACCCTTTCGAAGTTCCAGAGGTGAGGTGTGATCAGCCTCGAGACGCCTCAGCGGAAATGGGCCTCATCTCGCCTGGAGGGGAGCACCTCCTGGATTTTCTCCAGTTCCGGCAGGTCTTCTCGAGTTACGACGGGGACCTCAGGGACCCGCTCTGGTGGCCACAGGAAAGGCCAGTCCCCATGCGAGTTGCTAGGGGACCTCTCGGGATTCCTCTCCCGTCCATGCCGGGGCCTCAGTCCTTGTGTGGAGTCGGGGCCGGAACCTGAGGATTCCTCTCCAGTGTTGCCATGGATCTTGGGGTGCTTCTGAGTCTCCCCAGGGGAGTCAGGCCTCGTCTCGTGTGGGGGCATGCACGTGCGCTTTCCTCCCGAGCTGCAGCAGTAGTGTCACGCTTCCTGTCACGTGGATCAAGGGATCTGTGGCTTTCCCTCGAGGCTGTCCCTCGAGGCTGTCCCTCGAGGCTTTCCCACGAGGCTTTCCCACAGGGCTGTGCCACGTGCCACCTTGGTGTGAGTCGATCCTCAGCGTGAAAGACGAGCCGGTGAAGGGAAAAGAGATTCCTCTGGAATGGACTGAGACATCTGGGGGACTCTTGGAATGGTGGCACGACCCTGGAGTTCCTCTCGCCGTTCCTGTTGAGAGGGCCTCCTCTTGAGATGCGACGGGAAGGCCGGGAACTCTTTCCCGACGAGGCAGGGAAAGGATCCCTCATCTCGAGCTACGAGGCGGAAACGGGGCTCCTCTGGATGTGGGCGGGACCCTCGTGATTCCTCTCGAGTGGAGACGGCTAGGTCGGGGAACTTCTTGATTTGCACCAAGGGTGTGAAGGACCCTTTCGAAGTTCCAGAGGTGAGGTGTGATCAGCCTCGAGACGCCTCAGCGGAAATGGGCCTCATGTCGCCTGGAGGGGAGAACCTCCTGGATTTTCTCGAGTTGTGGCAGGTCTTCTCGAGTTACAACGGAGACCTCAGGGACCCGCTCTGGTGGCCTCAGGAAAGGCCAGTCCCCATGCGAGTTGCTAGGGGACCTCTCGGGATTCCTCTCCCGTCCATGCCGGGGCCTCAGTCCTTGTGTGGAGTCGGGGCCGGAACCTGAGGATTCCTCTCCAGTGTTGCCATGGATCTTGGGGTGCTTCTGAGTCTCCCCAGGGGAGTCAGGCCTCGTCTCGAGTGGGGGCCTGCACGTGCGCTTTCCTCCCGAGCTGCAGCAGTAGTGTCACGCTTCCTGTCACGTGGATCAAGGGATCTGTGGCTTTCCCTCGAGGCTGTCCCTCGAGGCTTTCCCACGAGGCTTTCCCACAGGGCTGTGCCACGTGCCACCTTGGTGTGAGTCGATCCTCGGCGTGAAAGACGAGCCGGTGAAGGGAAAAGAGGTTCCTCTGGAATGGACTGAGACATCTGGGGGACTCTTGGAATGGTGGCACGACCCTGGAGTTCCTCTCGCCGTTTCTGTTGAGAGGGCCTCCTCTTGAGATGCGACGGGAAGGCCGGGAACTCTTTCCCGACGAGGCAGGGAAAGGATCCCTCATCTCGAGCTACGAGGCGGAAACGGGGCTCCTCTGGATGTGGGCGGGACCCTCGTGATTCCTCTCGAGTGGAGACGGCTAGGTCGGGGAACTTCTTGATTTGCACCAAGGGTGTGAAGGACCCTTTCGAAGTTCCAGAGGTGAGGTGTGATCAGCCTCGAGACGCCTCAGCGGAAATGGGCCTCATCTCGCCTGGAGGTGAGAACCTCCTGGATTTTCTCGAGTTGTGGCAGGTCTTCTCGAGTTACAACGGGGACCTCAGGGACCCGCTCTGGTGGCCTCAGGAAAGGCCAGTCCCCATGCGAGTTGCTAGGGCACCTCTCGGGATTCCTCTCCCGTCCATGCCGGGACCTCAGTCCTTGTGTGGAGTCGGGGCCGGAACCTGAGGATTCCTCTCCAGTGTTGCCATGGATCTTGGGGTGCTTCTGAGTCTCCCCAGGGGAGTCAGGCCTCGTCTCGAGTGGGGGCCTGCACGTGCGCTTTCCTCCCGAGCTGCAGCAGTAGTGTCACGCTTCCTGTCACGTGGATCAAGGGATCTGTGGCTTTCCCTCGAGGCTGTCCCTCGAGGCTTTCCCACGAGGCTTTCCCACAGGGCTGTGCCACGTGCCACCTTGGTGTGAGTCGATCCTCGGCGTGAAAGACGAGCCGGTGAAGGGAAAAGAGGTTCCTCTGGAATGGACTGAGACATCTGGGGGACTCTTGGAATGGTGGCACGACCCTGGAGTTCCTCTCGCCGTTTCTGTTGAGAGGGCCTCCTCTTGAGATGCGACGGGAAGGCCGGGAACTCTTTCCCGACGAGGCAGGGAAAGGATCCCTCATCTCGAGCTACGAGGCGGAAACGGGGCTCCTCTGGATGTGGGCGGGACTCTCGTGATTCCTCTCGAGTGGAGACGGCTAGGTCGGGGAACTTCTTGATTTGCACCAAGGGTGTGAAGGACCCTTTCGAAGTTCCAGAGGTGAGGTGTGATCAGCCTCGAGACGCCTCAGCGGAAATGGGCCTCATCTCGCCTGGAGGTGAGAACCTCCTGGATTTTCTCGAGTTGTGGCAGGTCTTCTCGAGTTACAACGGGGACCTCAGGGACCCGCTCTGGTGGCCTCAGGAAAGGCCAGTCCCCATGCGAGTTGCTAAGGGACCTCTCGGGATTCCTCTCCCGTCCATGCTGGGGCCTCAGTCCTTGTGTGGAGTCGGGGCCGGAACCTGAGGATTCCTCTCCAGTGTTGCCATGGATCTTGGGGTGCTTCTGAGTCTCCCCAGGGGAGTCAGGCCTCGTCTCGAGTGGGGGCATGCACGTGCGCTTTCCTCCCGAGCTGCAGCAGTAGTGTCACGCTTCCTGTCACGTGGATCAAGGGATCTGTGGCTTTCCCTCGAGGCTGTCCCTCGAGGCTTTCCCACGAGGCTTTCCCACAGGGCTGTGCCACGTTCCACCTTGGTGTGAGTCGATCCTCGGCGTGAAAGACGAGCCGGTGAAGGGAAAAGAGGTTCCTCTGGAATGGACTGAGACATCTGGGGGACTCTTGGAATGGTGGCACGACCCTGGAGTTCCTCTCGCCGTTCCTGTTGAGAGGGCCTCCTCTTGAGATGCGACGGGAACGCCGGGAACTCTTTCCCGACGAAGCAGGGAAAGGATCCCTCATCTCGAGCTACGAGGCGGAAACGGGGCTCCTCTGGATGTGGGCGGGACCCTCGTGATTCCTCTCGAGTGGAGACGGGTATGTCGGGGAACTTCTTGATTTGCACCAAGGGTGTGAAGGACCCTTTGGAAGTTCCAGAGGTGAGGTGTGATCAGCCTCGAGACGCCTCAGCGGAAATGGGCCTCATCTCGCCTGGAGGGGAGAACCTCCTGGATTTTCTCGAGTTGCGGCAGGTCTTCTCGAGTTACGACGGGGACCTCAGGGACCCGCTCTGGTGGCCTCAGGAAAGGCCAGTCCCCATGCGAGTTGCTAGGGGACCTCTCGGGATTCCTCTCCCGTCCATGCCGGGGCCTCAGTCCTTGTGTGGAGTCGGGGCCGGAACCTGAGGATTCCTCTCCAGTGTTGCGATGGATCTTGGGGTGCTTCTGAGTCTCCCCAGGGGAGTCAGGCCTCGTCTCGAGTGGGGGCCTGCACGTGCGCTTTCCTCCCGAGCTGCAGCAGTAGTGTCACGCTTCCTGTCACGTGGATCAAGGGATCTGTGGCTTTCCCTCGAGGCTGTCCCTCGAGGCTTTCCCACGAGGCTTTCCCACAGGGCTGTGCCACGTGCCACCTTGGTGTGAGTCGATCCTCGGCGTGAAAGACGAGCCGGTGAAGGGAAAAGAGGTTCCTCTGGAATGGACTGAGACATCTGGGGGACTCTTGGAATGGTGGCACGACCCTGGAGTTCCTCTCGCCGTTCCTGTTGAGAGGGCCTCCCCTTGAGATGCGACGGGAATGCCGGGAACTCTTTCCCGACGAGGCAGGGAAAGGATCCCTCATCTCGAGCTACGAGGCGGAAACGGGGCTCCTCTGGATGTGGGCGGGACCCTCGTGATTCCTCTCGAGTGGAGACGGCTAGGTCGGGGAACTTCTTGATTTGCACCAAGGGTGTGAAGGACCCTTTCGAAGTTCCAGAGGTGAGGTGTGATCAGCCTCGAGACGCCTCAGCGGAAATGGGCCTCATCTCGCCTGGAGGTGAGAACCTCCTGGATTTTCTCGAGTTGTGGCAGGTCTTCTCGAGTTACAACGGGGACCTCAGGGACCCGCTCTGGTGGCCTCAGGAAAGGCCAGTCCCCATGCGAGTTGCTAGGGGACCTCTCGGGATTCCTCTCCCGTCCATGCCGGGGCCTCAGTCCTTGTGTGGAGTCGGGGCCGGAACCTGAGGATTCCTCTCCAGTGTTGCCATGGATCTTGGGGTGCTTCTGAGTCTCCCCAGGGGAGTCAGGCCTCGTCTCGAGTGGGGGCCTGCACGTGCGCTTTCCTCCCGAGCTGCAGCAGTAGTGTCACGCTTCCTGTCACGTGGATCAAGGGATCTGTGGCTTTCCCTCGAGGCTGTCCCTCGAGGCTTTCCCACGAGGCTTTCCCACAGGGCTGTGCCACGTGCCACCTTGGTGTGAGTCGATCCTCGGCGTGAAAGACGAGCCGGTGAAGGGAAAAGAGGTTCCTCTGGAATGGACTGAGACATCTGGGGGACTCTTGGAATGGTGGCACGACCCTGGAGTTCCTCTCGCCGTTCCTGTTGAGAGGGCCTCCCCTTGAGATGCGACGGGAATGCCGGGAACTCTTTCCCGACGAGGCAGGGAAAGGATCCCTCATCTCGAGCTACGAGGCGGAAACGGGGCTCCTCTGGATGTGGGCGGGACCCTCGTGATTCCTCTCGAGTGGAGACGGCTAGGTCGGGGAACTTCTTGATTTGCACCAAGGGTGTGAAGGACCCTTTCGAAGTTCCAGAGGTGAGGTGTGATCAGCCTCGAGACGCCTCAGCGGAAATGGGCCTCATCTCGCCTGGAGGTGAGAACCTCCTGGATTTTCTCGAGTTGTGGCAGGTCTTCTCGAGTTACAACGGGGACCTCAGGGACCCGCTCTGGTGGCCTCAGGAAAGGCCAGTCCCCATGCGAGTTGCTAGGGGACCTCTCGGGATTCCTCTCCCGTCCATGCCGGGGCCTCAGTCCTTGTGTGGAGTCGGGGCCGGAACCTGAGGATTCCTCTCCAGTGTTGCCATGGATCTTGGGGTGCTTCTGAGTCTCCCCAGGGGAGTCAGGCCTCGTCTCGAGTGGGGGCCTGCACGTGCGCTTTCCTCCCGAGCTGCAGCAGTAGTGTCACGCTTCCTGTCACGTGGATCAAGGGATCTGTGGCTTTCCCTCGAGGCTGTCCCTCGAGGCTTTCCCACGAGGCTTTCCCACAGGGCTGTGCCACGTGCCACCTTGGTGTGAGTCGATCCTCGGCGTGAAAGACGAGCCGGTGAAGGGAAAAGAGGTTCCTCTGGAATGGACTGAGACATCTGGGGGACTCTTGGAATGGTGGCACGACCCTGGAGTTCCTCTCGCCGTTCCTGTTGAGAGGGCCTCCCCTTGAGATGCGACGGGAATGCCGGGAACTCTTTCCCGACGAGGCAGGGAAAGGATCCCTCATCTCGAGCTACGAGGCGGAAACGGGGCTCCTCTGGATGTGGGCGGGACCCTCGTGATTCCTCTCGAGTGGAGACGGCTAGGTCGGGGAACTTCTTGATTTGCACCAAGGGTGTGAAGGACCCTTTCGAAGTTCCAGAGGTGAGGTGTGATCAGCCTCGAGACGCCTCAGCGGAAATGGGCCTCATCTCGCCTGGAGGTGAGAACCTCCTGGATTTTCTCGAGTTGTGGCAGGTCTTCTCGAGTTACAACGGGGACCTCAGGGACCCGCTCTGGTGGCCTCAGGAAAGGCCAGTCCCCATGCGAGTTGCTAGGGGACCTCTCGGGATTCCTCTCCCGTCCATGCCGGGGCCTCAGTCCTTGTGTGGAGTCGGGGCCGGAACCTGAGGATTCCTCTCCAGTGTTGCCATGGATCTTGGGGTGCTTCTGAGTCTCCCCAGGGGAGTCAGGCCTCGTCTCGTGTGGGGGCATGCACGTGCGCTTTCCTCCCGAGCTGCAGCAGTAGTGTCACGCTTCCTGTCACGTGGATCAAGGGATCTGTGGCTTTCCCTCGAGGCTGTCCCTCGAGGCTGTCCCTCGAGGCTTTCCCACGAGGCTTTCCCACAGGGCTGTGCCACGTGCCACCTTGGTGTGAGTCGATCCTCAGCGTGAAAGACGAGCCGGTGAAGGGAAAAGAGATTCCTCTGGAATGGACTGAGACATCTGGGGGACTCTTGGAATGGTGGCACGACCCTGGAGTTCCTCTCGCCGTTCCTGTTGAGAGGGCCTCCTCTTGAGATGCGACGGGAAGGCCGGGAACTCTTTCCCGACGAGGCAGGGAAAGGATCCCTCATCTCGAGCTACGAGGCGTAAACGGGGCTCCTCTGGATGTGGGCGGGACCCTCGTGATTCCTCTCGAGTGGAGACGGCTAGGTCGGGGAACTTCTTGATTTGCACCAAGGGTGTGAAGGACCCTTTCGAAGTTCCAGAGGTGAGGTGTGATCAGCCTCGAGACGCCTCAGCGGAAATGGGCCTCATGTCGCCTGGAGGGGAGAACCTCCTGGATTTTCTCGAGTTGTGGCAGGTCTTCTCGAGTTACAACGGAGACCTCAGGGACCCGCTCTGGTGGCCTCAGGAAAGGCCAGTCCCCATGCGAGTTGCTAGGGGACCTCTCGGGATTCCTCTCCCGTCCATGCCGGGGCCTCAGTCCTTGTGTGGAGTCGGGGCCGGAACCTGAGGATTCCTCTCCAGTGTTGCCATGGATCTTGGGGTGCTTCTGAGTCTCCCCAGGGGAGTCAGGCCTCGTCTCGAGTGGGGGCCTGCACGTGCGCTTTCCTCCCGAGCTGCAGCAGTAGTGTCACGCTTCCTGTCACGTGGATCAAGGGATCTGTGGCTTTCCCTCGAGGCTGTCCCTCGAGGCTTTCCCACGAGGCTTTCCCACAGGGCTGTGCCACGTGCCACCTTGGTGTGAGTCGATCCTCGGCGTGAAAGACGAGCCGGTGAAGGGAAAAGAGGTTCCTCTGGAATGGACTGAGACATCTGGGGGACTCTTGGAATGGTGGCACGACCCTGGAGTTCCTCTCGCCGTTCCTGTTGAGAGGGCCTCCCCTTGAGATGCGACGGGAATGCCGGGAACTCTTTCCCGACGAGGCAGGGAAAGGATCCCTCATCTCGAGCTACGAGGCGGAAACGGGGCTCCTCTGGATGTGGGCGGGACCCTCGTGATTCCTCTCGAGTGGAGACGGCTAGGTCGGGGAACTTCTTGATTTGCACCAAGGGTGTGAAGGACCCTTTCGAAGTTCCAGAGGTGAGGTGTGATCAGCCTCGAGACGCCTCAGCGGAAATGGGCCTCATCTCGCCTGGAGGTGAGAACCTCCTGGATTTTCTCGAGTTGTGGCAGGTCTTCTCGAGTTACAACGGGGACCTCAGGGACCCGCTCTGGTGGCCTCAGGAAAGGCCAGTCCCCATGCGAGTTGCTAGGGGACCTCTCGGGATTCCTCTCCCGTCCATGCCGGGGCCTCAGTCCTTGTGTGGAGTCGGGGCCGGAACCTGAGGATTCCTCTCCAGTGTTGCCATGGATCTTGGGGTGCTTCTGAGTCTCCCCAGGGGAGTCAGGCCTCGTCTCGAGTGGGGGCCTGCACGTGCGCTTTCCTCCCGAGCTGCAGCAGTAGTGTCACGCTTCCTGTCACGTGGATCAAGGGATCTGTGGCTTTCCCTCGAGGCTGTCCCTCGAGGCTTTCCCACGAGGCTTTCCCACAGGGCTGTGCCACGTGCCACCTTGGTGTGAGTCGATCCTCGGCGTGAAAGACGAGCCGGTGAAGGGAAAAGAGGTTCCTCTGGAATGGACTGAGACATCTGGGGGACTCTTGGAATGGTGGCACGACCCTGGAGTTCCTCTCGCCGTTCCTGTTGAGAGGGCCTCCCCTTGAGATGCGACGGGAATGCCGGGAACTCTTTCCCGACGAGGCAGGGAAAGGATCCCTCATCTCGAGCTACGAGGCGGAAACGGGGCTCCTCTGGATGTGGGCGGGACCCTCGTGATTCCTCTCGAGTGGAGACGGCTAGGTCGGGGAACTTCTTGATTTGCACCAAGGGTGTGAAGGACCCTTTCGAAGTTCCAGAGGTGAGGTGTGATCAGCCTCGAGACGCCTCAGCGGAAATGGGCCTCATCTCGCCTGGAGGTGAGAACCTCCTGGATTTTCTCGAGTTGTGGCAGGTCTTCTCGAGTTACAACGGGGACCTCAGGGACCCGCTCTGGTGGCCTCAGGAAAGGCCAGTCCCCATGCGAGTTGCTAGGGGACCTCTCGGGATTCCTCTCCCGTCCATGCCGGGGCCTCAGTCCTTGTGTGGAGTCGGGGCCGGAACCTGAGGATTCCTCTCCAGTGTTGCCATGGATCTTGGGGTGCTTCTGAGTCTCCCCAGGGGAGTCAGGCCTCGTCTCGTGTGGGGGCATGCACGTGCGCTTTCCTCCCGAGCTGCAGCAGTAGTGTCACGCTTCCTGTCACGTGGATCAAGGGATCTGTGGCTTTCCCTCGAGGCTGTCCCTCGAGGCTGTCCCTCGAGGCTTTCCCACGAGGCTTTCCCACAGGGCTGTGCCACGTGCCACCTTGGTGTGAGTCGATCCTCAGCGTGAAAGACGAGCCGGTGAAGGGAAAAGAGATTCCTCTGGAATGGACTGAGACATCTGGGGGACTCTTGGAATGGTGGCACGACCCTGGAGTTCCTCTCGCCGTTCCTGTTGAGAGGGCCTCCTCTTGAGATGCGACGGGAAGGCCGGGAACTCTTTCCCGACGAGGCAGGGAAAGGATCCCTCATCTCGAGCTACGAGGCGTAAACGGGGCTCCTCTGGATGTGGGCGGGACCCTCGTGATTCCTCTCGAGTGGAGACGGCTAGGTCGGGGAACTTCTTGATTTGCACCAAGGGTGTGAAGGACCCTTTCGAAGTTCCAGAGGTGAGGTGTGATCAGCCTCGAGACGCCTCAGCGGAAATGGGCCTCATGTCGCCTGGAGGGGAGAACCTCCTGGATTTTCTCGAGTTGTGGCAGGTCTTCTCGAGTTACAACGGAGACCTCAGGGACCCGCTCTGGTGGCCTCAGGAAAGGCCAGTCCCCATGCGAGTTGCTAGGGGACCTCTCGGGATTCCTCTCCCGTCCATGCCGGGGCCTCAGTCCTTGTGTGGAGTCGGGGCCGGAACCTGAGGATTCCTCTCCAGTGTTGCCATGGATCTTGGGGTGCTTCTGAGTCTCCCCAGGGGAGTCAGGCCTCGTCTCGAGTGGGGGCCTGCACGTGCGCTTTCCTCCCGAGCTGCAGCAGTAGTGTCACGCTTCCTGTCACGTGGATCAAGGGATCTGTGGCTTTCCCTCGAGGCTGTCCCTCGAGGCTTTCCCACGAGGCTTTCCCACAGGGCTGTGCCACGTGCCACCTTGGTGTGAGTCGATCCTCGGCGTGAAAGACGAGCCGGTGAAGGGAAAAGAGGTTCCTCTGGAATGGACTGAGACATCTGGGGGACTCTTGGAATGGTGGCACGACCCTGGAGTTCCTCTCGCCGTTTCTGTTGAGAGGGCCTCCTCTTGAGATGCGACGGGAAGGCCGGGAACTCTTTCCCGACGAGGCAGGGAAAGGATCCCTCATCTCGAGCTACGAGGCGGAAACGGGGCTCCTCTGGATGTGGGCGGGACCCTCGTGATTCCTCTCGAGTGGAGACGGCTAGGTCGGGGAACTTCTTGATTTGCACCAAGGGTGTGAAGGACCCTTTCGAAGTTCCAGAGGTGAGGTGTGATCAGCCTCGAGACGCCTCAGCGGAAATGGGCCTCATCTCGCCTGGAGGTGAGAACCTCCTGGATTTTCTCGAGTTGTGGCAGGTCTTCTCGAGTTACAACGGGGACCTCAGGGACCCGCTCTGGTGGCCTCAGGAAAGGCCAGTCCCCATGCGAGTTGCTAGGGCACCTCTCGGGATTCCTCTCCCGTCCATGCCGGGACCTCAGTCCTTGTGTGGAGTCGGGGCCGGAACCTGAGGATTCCTCTCCAGTGTTGCCATGGATCTTGGGGTGCTTCTGAGTCTCCCCAGGGGAGTCAGGCCTCGTCTCGAGTGGGGGCCTGCACGTGCGCTTTCCTCCCGAGCTGCAGCAGTAGTGTCACGCTTCCTGTCACGTGGATCAAGGGATCTGTGGCTTTCCCTCGAGGCTGTCCCTCGAGGCTTTCCCACGAGGCTTTCCCACAGGGCTGTGCCACGTGCCACCTTGGTGTGAGTCGATCCTCGGCGTGAAAGACGAGCCGGTGAAGGGAAAAGAGGTTCCTCTGGAATGGACTGAGACATCTGGGGGACTCTTGGAATGGTGGCACGACCCTGGAGTTCCTCTCGCCGTTTCTGTTGAGAGGGCCTCCTCTTGAGATGCGACGGGAAGGCCGGGAACTCTTTCCCGACGAGGCAGGGAAAGGATCCCTCATCTCGAGCTACGAGGCGGAAACGGGGCTCCTCTGGATGTGGGCGGGACTCTCGTGATTCCTCTCGAGTGGAGACGGCTAGGTCGGGGAACTTCTTGATTTGCACCAAGGGTGTGAAGGACCCTTTCGAAGTTCCAGAGGTGAGGTGTGATCAGCCTCGAGACGCCTCAGCGGAAATGGGCCTCATCTCGCCTGGAGGGGAGAACCTCCTGGATTTTCTCGAGTTGTGGCAGGTCTTCTCGAGTTACAACGGGGACCTCAGGGACCCGCTCTGGTGGCCTCAGGAAAGGCCAGTCCCCATGCGAGTTGCTAAGGGACCTCTCGGGATTCCTCTCCCGTCCATGCTGGGGCCTCAGTCCTTGTGTGGAGTCGGGGCCGGAACCTGAGGATTCCTCTCCAGTGTTGCCATGGATCTTGGGGTGCTTCTGAGTCTCCCCAGGGGAGTCAGGCCTCGTCTCGAGTGGGGGCATGCACGTGCGCTTTCCTCCCGAGCTGCAGCAGTAGTGTCACGCTTCCTGTCACGTGGATCAAGGGATCTGTGGCTTTCCCTCGAGGCTGTCCCTCGAGGCTTTCCCACGAGGCTTTCCCACAGGGCTGTGCCACGTTCCACCTTGGTGTGAGTCGATCCTCGGCGTGAAAGACGAGCCGGTGAAGGGAAAAGAGGTTCCTCTGGAATGGACTGAGACATCTGGGGGACTCTTGGAATGGTGGCACGACCCTGGAGTTCCTCTCGCCGTTCCTGTTGAGAGGGCCTCCTCTTGAGATGCGACGGGAACGCCGGGAACTCTTTCCCGACGAAGCAGGGAAAGGATCCCTCATCTCGAGCTACGAGGCGGAAACGGGGCTCCTCTGGATGTGGGCGGGACCCTCGTGATTCCTCTCGAGTGGAGACGGGTATGTCGGGGAACTTCTTGATTTGCACCAAGGGTGTGAAGGACCCTTTGGAAGTTCCAGAGGTGAGGTGTGATCAGCCTCGAGACGCCTCAGCGGAAATGGGCCTCATCTCGCCTGGAGGGGAGAACCTCCTGGATTTTCTCGAGTTGCGGCAGGTCTTCTCGAGTTACGACGGGGACCTCAGGGACCCGCTCTGGTGGCCTCAGGAAAGGCCAGTCCCCATGCGAGTTGCTAGGGGACCTCTCGGGATTCCTCTCCCGTCCATGCCGGGGCCTCAGTCCTTGTGTGGAGTCGGGGCCGGAACCTGAGGATTCCTCTCCAGTGTTGCCATGGATCTTGGGGTGCTTCTGAGTCTCCCCAGGGGAGTCAGGCCTCGTCTCGAGTGGGGGCCTGCACGTGCGCTTTCCTCCCGAGCTGCAGCAGTAGTGTCACGCTTCCTGTCACGTGGATCAAGGGATCTGTGGCTTTCCCTCGAGGCTGTCCCTCGAGGCTTTCCCACGAGGCTTTCCCACAGGGCTGTGCCACGTGCCACCTTGGTGTGAGTCGATCCTCGGCGTGAAAGACGAGCCGGTGAAGGGAAAAGAGGTTCCTCTGGAATGGACTGAGACATCTGGGGGACTCTTGGAATGGTGGCACGACCCTGGAGTTCCTCTCGCCGTTCCTGTTGAGAGGGCCTCCCCTTGAGATGCGACGGGAATGCCGGGAACTCTTTCCCGACGAGGCAGGGAAAGGATCCCTCATCTCGAGCTACGAGGCGGAAACGGGGCTCCTCTGGATGTGGGCGGGACCCTCGTGATTCCTCTCGAGTGGAGACGGCTATGTCGGGGAACTTCTTGATTTGCACCAAGGGTGTGAAGGACCCTTTCGAAGTTCCAGAGGTGAGGTGTGATCAGCCTCGAGACGCCTCAGCGGAAATGGGCCTCATCTCGCCTGGAGGTGAGAACCTCCTGGATTTTCTCGAGTTGTGGCAGGTCTTCTCGAGTTACAACGGGGACCTCAGGGACCCGCTCTGGTGGCCTCAGGAAAGGCCAGTCCCCATGCGAGTTGCTAGGGGACCTCTCGGGATTCCTCTCCCGTCCATGCCGGGGCCTCAGTCCTTGTGTGGAGTCGGGGCCGGAACCTGAGGATTCCTCTCCAGTGTTGCCATGGATCTTGGGGTGCTTCTGAGTCTCCCCAGGGGAGTCAGGCCTCGTCTCGAGTGGGGGCATGCACGTGCGCTTTCCTCCCGAGCTGCAGCAGTAGTGTCACGCTTCCTGTCACGTGGATCAAGGGATCTGTGGCTTTCCCTCGAGGCTGTCCCTCGAGGCTTTCCCACGAGGCTTTCCCACAGGGCTGTGCCACGTGCCACCTTGGTGTGAGTCGATCCTCGGCGTGAAAGACGAGCCGGTGAAGGGAAAAGAGGTTCCTCTGGAATGGACTGAGACATCTGGGGGACTCTTGGAATGGTGGCACGACCCTGGAGTTCCTCTCGCCGTTCCTGTTGAGAGGGCCTCCTCTTGAGATGCGACGGGAAGGCCGGGAACTCTTTCCCGACGAGGCAGGGAAAGGATCCCTCATCTCGAGCTACGAGGCGGAAACGGGGCTCCTCTGGATGTGGGCGGGACCCTCGTGATTCCTCTCGAGTGGAGACGGCTAGGTCGGGGAACTTCTTGATTTGCACCAAGGGTGTGAAGGACCCTTTCGAAGTTCCAGAGGTGAGGTGTGATCAGCCTCGAGACGCCTCAGCGGAAATGGGCCTCATCTCGCCTGGAGGGGAGAACCTCCTGGATTTTCTCGAGTTGTGGCAGGTCTTCTCGAGTTACAACGGGGACCTCAGGGACCCGCTCTGGTGGCCTCAGGAAAGGCCAGTCCCCATGCGAGTTGCTAGGGGACCCCTTGGGATTCCTTTCCCGTCCATGCCGGGGCCTCAGTCCTTGTGTGGAGTCGGGGCCGGAACCTGAGGATTCCTCTCCAGTGTTGCCATGGATCTTGGGGTGCTTCTGAGTCTCCCCAGGGGAGTCAGGCCTCGTCTCAAGTGGGGGCATGCACGTGCGCTTTCCTCCCGAGCTGCAGCAGTAGTGTCACGCTTCCTGTCACGTGGATCAAGGGATCTGTGGCTTTCCCTCGAGGCTGTCCCTCGAGGCTTTCCCTCGAGGCTTTCCCACAGGGCTGTGCCACGTGCCACCTTGGTGTGAGTCGATCCTCGGCGTGAAAGACGAGCCGGTGAACGGAAAAGAGGTTCCTCTGGAATGGACTGAGACATCTGGGGGACTCTTGGAATGGTGGCACGACCCTGGAGTTCCTCTCGCCGTTCCTGTTGAGAGGGCCTCCTCTTGAGATGCGACGGGAAGGCTGGGAACTCTTTCCCGACGAGGCAGGGAAAGGATCCCTCATCTCGAGCTACGAGGCGGAAACGGGGCTCCTCTGGATGTGGGCGGGACCCTCGTGATTCCTCTCGAGTGGAGACGGGTATGTCGGGGAACTTCTTGATTTGCACCAAGGGTGTGAAGGACCCTTTCGAAGTTCCAGAGGTGAGGTGTGATCAGCCTCGAGACGCCTCAGCGGAAATGGGCCTCATCTCGCCTGGAGGTGAGAACCTCCTGGATTTTCTCGAGTTGTGGCAGGTCTTCTCGAGTTACAACGGGGACCTCAGGGACCTGCTCTGGTGGCCTCAGGAAAGGCCAGTCCCCATGCGAGTTGCTAGGGGACCTCTCGGGATTCCTCTCCCGTCCATGCCGGGGCCTCAGTCCTTGTGTGGAGTCGGGGCCGGAACCTGAGGATTCCTCTCCAGTGTTGCCATCGATCTTGGGGTGCTTCTGAGTCTCCCCAGGGGAGTCAGGCCTCGTCTCGAGTGGGGGCATGCACGTGCGCTTTCCTCCCGAGCTGCCGCAGTAGTGTCACGCTTCCTGTCACGTGGATCAAGGGATCTGTGGCTTTCCCTCGAGGCTGTCCCTCGAGGCTTTCCCACGAGGCTTTCCCACAGGGCTGTGCCACGTGCCACCTTGGAGTGAGTCGATCCTCGGCGTGAAAGACGAGCCGGTGAAGGGAAAAGAGGTTCCTCTGGAATGGACTGAGACATCTGGGGGACTCTTGGAATGGTGGCACGACCCTGGAGTTCCTCTCGCCGTTCCTGTTGAGAGGGCCTCCTCTTGAGATGCGACGGGAACGCCGGGAACTCTTTCCCGACGAAGCAGGGAAAGGATCCCTCATCTCGAGCTACGAGGTGGAAACGGGGCTCCTCTGGATGTGGGCGGGACCCTCGTGATTCCTCTCGAGTGGAGACGGGTATGTCGGGGAACTTCTTGATTTGCACCAAGGGTGTGAAGGACCCTTTCGAAGTTCCAGAGGTGAGGTGTGATCAGCCTCGAGACACCTCAGCGGAAATGGGCCTCATCTCGCCTGGAGGGGAGAACCTCCTGGATTTTCTCGAGTTGCGGCAGGTCTTCTCGAGTTACGACGGGGAACTCAGGGACCCACTCTGGCGGCCTCAGGAAAGGCCAGTCCCCATGCGAGTTGCTAGGGGACCTCTCGGGATTCCTCTCCCGTCCATGCCGGGGCCTCAGTCCTTGTGTGGAGTCGGGGCCGGAACCTGAGGATTCCTCTTCAGTGTTGCCATGGATCTTGGGGTGCTTCTGAGTCTCCCCAGGGGAGTCAGGCCTCGTCTCGAGTGGGGGCATGCACGTGCGCTTTCCTCCCGAGCTGCAGCAGTAGTGTCACGCTTCCTGTCACGTGGATCAAGGGATCTGTGGCTTTCCCTCGAGGCTGTCCCTCGAGGCTTTCCCACGAGGCTTTCCCACAGGGCTGTGCCACGTGCCACCTTGGTGTGAGTCGATCCTCGGCGTGAAAGACGAGCCGGTGAAGGGAAAAGAGGTTCCTCTGGAATGGACTGAGACATCTGGGGGACTCTTGGAATGGTGGCACGACCCTGGAGTTCCTCTCGCCGTTCCTGTTGAGAGGGCCTCCTCTTGAGATGCGACGGGAACGCCGGGAACTCTTTCCCGACGAAGCAGGGAAAGGATCCCTCATCTCGAGCTACGAGGCGGAAACGGGGCTCCTCTGGATGTGGGCGGGACCCTCGTGATTCCTCTCGAGTGGAGACGGCTAGGTCGGGGAACTTCTTGATTTGCACCAAGGGTGTGAAGGACCCTTTCGAAGTTCCAGAGGTGAGGTGTGATCAGCCTCGAGACGCCTCAGCGGAAATGGGCCTCATCTCGCCTGGAGGGGAGAACCTCCTGGATTTTCTCGAGTTGCAGCAGGTCTTCTCGAGTTACGACGGGGACCTCAGGGACCCGCTCTGGTGGCCTCAGGAAAGGCCAGTCCCCATGCGAGTTGCTAGGGGACCTCTCGGGATTCCTCTCCCGTCCATGCCGGGGCCTCAGTCCTTGTGTGGAGTCGGGGCCGGAACCTGAGGATTCCTCTCCAGTGTTGCCATGGATCTTGGGGTGCTTCTGAGTCTCCCCAGGGGAGTCAGGCCTCGTCTCGAGTGGGGACATGCACGTGCGCTTTCCTCCCGAGCTGCAGCAGTAGTGTCACGCTTCCTGTCACGTGGATCAAGGGATCTGTGGCTTTCCCTTGAGGCTGTCCCTCGAGGCTTTCCCACGAGGCTTTCCCACAGGGCTGTGCCACGTGCCACCTTGGTGTGAGTCGATCCTCGGCGTGAAAGACGAGCCGGTGAAGGGAAAAGAGGTTCCTCTGGAATGGACTGAGACATCTGGGGGACTCTTGGAATGGTGGCACGACCCTGGAGTTCCTCTCGCCGTTCCTGTTGAGAGGGCCTCCTCTTGAGATGCGACGGGAACGCCGGGAACTCTTTCCCGACGAAGCAGGGAAAGGATCCCTCATCTCGAGCTACGAGGCGGAAACGGGGCTCCTCTGGATGTGGGCGGGACCCTCGTGATTCCTCTCGAGTGGAGACGGCTAGGTCGGGGAACTTCTTGATTTGCACCAAGGGTGTGAAGGACCCTTTCGAAGTTCCAGAGGTGAGGTGTGATCAGCCTCGAGACGCCTCAGCGGAAATGGGCCTCATCTCGCCTGGAGGGAAGAACCTCCTGGATTTTCTCGAGTTGCGTCAGGTCTTCTCGAGTTACGACAGGGACCTCAGGGACCCGCTCTGGTGGCCTCAGGAAAGGCCAGTCCCCATGCGAGTTGCTAGGGGACCTCTCGGGATTCCTCTCCCGTCCATGCCGGGGCCTCAGTCCTTGTGTGGAGTCGGGGCCGGAACCTGAGGATTCCTCTCCAGTGTTGCCATGGATCTTGGGGTGCTTCTGTGTCTCCCCAGGGGAGTCAGGCCTCGTCTCGAGTGGGGACATGCACGTGCGCTTTCCTCCCGAGCTGCAGCAGTAGTGTCACGCTTCCTGTCACGTGGATCAAGGGATCTGTGGCTTTCCCTTGAGGCTGTCCCTCGAGGCTTTCCCACGAGGCTTTCCCACAGGGCTGTGCCACGTGCCACCTTGGTGTGAGTCGATCCTCGGCGTGAAAGACGAGCCGGTGAAGGGAAAAGAGGTTCCTCTGGAATGGACTGAGACATCTGGGGGACTCTTGGAATGGTGGCACGACCCTGGAGTTCCTCTCGCCGTTCCTGTTGAGAGGGCTCCTCTTGAGATGCGACGGGAACGCCGGGAACTCTTTCCCGACGAAGCAGGGAAAGGATCCCTCATCTCGAGCTACGAGGCGGAAACGGGGCTCCTCTGGATGTGGGCGGGACCCTCGTGATTCCTCTCGAGTGGAGACGGCTAGGTCGGGGAACTTCTTGATTTGCACCAAGGGTGTGAAGGACCCTTTCGAAGTTCCAGAGGTGAGGTGTGATCAGCCTCGAGACGCCTCAGCGGAAATGGGCCTCATCTCGCCTGGAGGGGAGAACCTCCTGGATTTTCTCGAGATGCGCCAGGTCTTCTCGAGTTACGACGGGGACCTCAGGGACCCGCTCTGGTGGCCTCAGGAAAGGCCAGTCCCCATGCGAGTTGCTAGGGGACCTCTCGGGATTCCTCTCCCGTCCATGCCGGGGCCTCAGTCCTTGTGTGGAGTCGGGGCCGGAACCTGAGGATTCCTCTCCAGTGTTGCCATGGATCTTGGGGTGCTTCTGAGTCTCCCCAGGGGAGTCAGGCCTCGTCTCGAGTGGGGGCCTGCACGTGCGCTTTCCTCCCGAGCTGCAGCAGTAGTGTCACGCTTCCTGTCACGTGGATCAAGGGATCTGTGGCTTTCCCTCGAGGCTGTCCCTCGAGGCTTTCCCACGAGGCTTTCCCACAGGGCTGTGCCACGTGCCACCTTGGTGTGAGTCGATCCTCGGCGTGAAAGACGAGCCGGTGAAGGGAAAAGAGGTTCCTCTGGAATGGACTGAGACATCTGGGGGACTCTTGGAATGGTGGCACGACCCTGGAGTTCCTCTCGCCGTTCCTGTTGAGAGGGCCTCCTCTTGAGATGCGACGGGAAGGCCGGGAACTCTTTCCCGACGAGGCAGGGAAAGGATCCCTCATCTCGAGCTACGAGGCGGAAACGGGGCTCCTCTGGATGTGGGCGGGACCCTCGTGATTCCTCTCGAGTGGAGACGGCTAGGTCGGGGAACTTCTTGATTTGCACCAAGGGTGTGAAGGACCCTTTCGAAGTTCCAGAGGTGAGGTGTGATCAGCATCGAGACGCCTCAGCGGAAATGGGCCTCATCTCGCCTGGAGGTGAGAACCTCCTGGATTTTCTCGAGTTGTGGCAGGTCTTCTCGAGTTACGACGGGGACCTCAGGGACCCGCTCTGGTGGCCTCAGGAAAGGCCAGTCCCCATGCGAGTTGCTAGGGGACCTCTTGGGATTCCTCTCCCGTCCATGCCGGGGCCTCAGTCCTTGTGTGGAGTCGGGGCCGGAACCTGAGGATTCCTCTCCAGTGTTGCCATGGATCTTGGGGTGCTTCTGAGTCTCCCCAGGGGAGTCAGGCCTCGTCTCGAGTGGGGGCATGCACGTGCGCTTTCCTCCCGAGCTGCAGCAGTAGTGTCACGCTTCCTGTCACGTGGATCAAGGGATCTGTGGCTTTCCCTCGAGGCTGTCCCTCGAGGCTTTCCCACGAGGCTTTCCCACAGGACTGTGCCACATGCCACCTTGGTGTGAGTCGATCCTCGGCGTGAAAGACGAGCCGGTGAAGGGAAAAGAGGTTCCTCTGGAATGGACTGAGACATCTGGGGGACTCTTGGAATGGTGGCACGACCCTGGAGTTCCTCTCGCCGTTCCTGTTGAGAGGGCCTCCTCTTGAGATGCGATGGGAAGGCCGGGAACTCTTTCCCGACGAGGCAGGGAAAGGATCCCTCATCTCGAGCTACGAGGCGGAAACGGGGCTCCTCTGGATGTGGGCGGGACCCTCGTGATTCCTCTCGAGTGGAGACGGCTAGGTCGGGGAACTTCTTGATTTGCACCAAGGGTGTGAAGGACCCTTTCGACGTTCCAGAGGTGAGGTGTGATCAGCCTCGAGACGCCTCAGCGGAAATGGGCCTCATCTCGCCTGGAGGTGAGAACCTCCTGGATTTTCTCGAGTTGTGGCAGGTCTTCTCGAGTTACAACGGGGACCTCACGGACCCGCTCTGGTGGCCTCAGGAAAGGCCAGTCCCCATGCGAGTTGCTAGGGGACCTCTTGGGATTCCTCTCCCGTCCATGCCGGGGCCTCAGTCCTTGTGTGGAGTCGGGGCCGGTACCTGAGGATTCCTCTCCAGTGTTGCCATGGATCTTGGGGTGCTTCTGAGTCTCCCCAGGGGAGTCAGGCCTCGTCTCGAGTGGGGGCATGCACGTGCGCTTTCCTCCCGAGCTGCAGCAGTAGTGTCACGCTTCCTGTCACGTGGATCAAGGGATCTGTGGCTTTCCCTCGAGGCTGTCCCTCGAGGCTTTCCCACGAGGCTTTCCCACAGGGCTGTGCCACGTGCCACCTTGGTGTGAGTCGATCCTCGGCGTGAAAGACGAGCCGGTGAAGGGAAAAGAGGTTCCTCTGGAATGGACTGAGACATCTGGGGGACTCTTGGAATGGTGGCACGACCCTGGAGTTCCTCTCGCCGTTCCTGTTGAGAGGGCCTCCTCTTGAGATGCGACGGGAAGGCCGGGAACTCTTTCCCGACGAGGCAGGGAAAGGATCCCTCATCTCGAGCTACGAGGCGGAAACGGGGCTCCTCTGGAAGTGGGCGGGACCCTCGTGATTCCTCTCGAGTGGAGACGGCTAGGTCGGGGAACTTCTTGATTTGCACCAAGGGTGTGAAGGACCCTTTCGAAGTTCCAGAGGTGAGGTGTGATCAGCCTCGAGACGCCTCAGCGGAAATGGGCCTCATCTCGCCTGGAGGGGAGAACCTCCTGGATTTTCTCGAGATGCGCCAGGTCTTCTCGAGTTACGACGGGGACCTCAGGGACCCGCTCTGGTGGCCTCAGGAAAGGCCAGTCCCCATGCGAATTGCTAGGGGACCTCTCGGGATTCCTCTCCCGTCCATGCCGGGGCCTCAGTCCTTGTGTGGAGTCGGGCCCAGAACCTGAGGATTCCTCTCCAGTGTTGCCATGGATCTTGGGGTGCTTCTGAGTCTCCCCAGGGGAGTCAGGCCTCGTCTCGATTGCGGGCATGCACGTGCGCTTTCCTCCCGAGCTGCAGCAGTAGTGTCACGCTTCCTGTCACATGGATCAAGGGATCTGTGGTTTTCCCTCGAGGCTGTCCCTCGAGGCTTTCCCACGAGGCTTTCCCACAGGGCTGTGCCACGTGCCACCTTGGTGTGAGTCGATCCTCGGCGTGAAAGACGAGCCGGTGAAGGGAAAAGAGGTTCCTCTGGAATGGACTGAGACATCTGGGGGACTCTTGGAATGGTGGCACGACCCTGGAGTTCCTCTCGCCGTTCCTGTTGAGAGGGCCTCCTCTTGAGATGCGACGGGAAGTCCGGGAACTCTTTCCCGACGAGGCATGGAAAGGATCCCTCATCTCGAGCTACGAGGCGGAAACGGGGCTCCTCTGGATGTGGGCGGGACCCTCGTGATTCCTCTCGAGTGGAGACGGCTAGGTCGGGGAACTTCTTGATTTGCACCAAGGGTGTGAAGGACCCTTTCGAAGTTCCAGAGGTGAGGTGTGATCAGCCTCGAGACGCCTCAGCGGAAATGGGCCTCATCTCGCCTGGAGGTGAGAACCTCCTGGATTTTCTCGAGTTGTGGCAGGTCTTCTCGAGTTACGACGGGGACCTCAGGGACCCGCTCTGGTGGCCTCAGGAAAGGCCAGTCCCCATGCGAGTTGCTAGGGGACCTCTTGGGATTCCTCTCCCGTCCATGCCGGGGCCTCAGTCCTTGTGTGGAGTCGGGGCCGGAACCTGAGGATTCCTCTCCAGTGTTGCCATGGATCTTGGGGTGCTTCTGAGTCTCCCCAGGGGAGTCAGGCCTCATCTCGAGTGGGGGCATGCACGTGCGCTTTCCTCCCGAGCTGCAGCAGTAGTGTCACGCTTCCTGTCACGTGGATCAAGGGATCTGTGGCTTTCTCTCGAGGCTGTCCCTCGAGGCTTTCCCACGAGGCTTTCCCACAGGGCTGTGCCACGTGCCACCTTGGTGTGAGTCGATCCTCGGCGTGAAAGACGAGCCGGTGAAGGGAAAAGAGGTTCCTCTGGAATGGACTGAGACATCTGGGGGACTCTTGGAATGGTGGCACGACCCTGGAGTTCCTCTCGCCGTTCCTGTTGAGAGGGCCTCCTCTTGAGATGCGACGGGAAGGCCAGGAACTCTTTCGCGACGAGGCAGGGAAAGGATCCCTCATCTCGAGCTACGAGGCGGAAACGGGGCTCCTCTGGATGTGGGCGGGACCCTCGTGATTCCTCTCGAGTGGAGACGGCTAGGTCGGGGAAATTCTTGATTTGCACCAAGGGTGTGAAGGACCCTTTCGAAGTTCCAGAGGTGAGGTGTGATCAGCCTCGAGACGCCTCAGCGGAAATGGGCCTCATCTCGCCTGGAGGGAAGAACCTCCAGGATTTTCTCGAGTTGCGGCAGGTCTTCTCGAGTTACGACGGGGACCTCAGGGACCCGCTCTGGTGGCCTCAGGAAAGGCCAGTCCCCATGCGAGTTGCTAGGGGACCTCTCGGGATTCCTCTCCCGTCCATGCTGGGGCCTCAGTCCTTGTGTGGAGTCGGAGCCGGAACCTGAGGATTCCTCTCCAGTGTTGCCATGGATCTTGGGGTGCTTCTGAGTCTCCCCAGGGGAGTCAGGCCTCGTCTCGAGTGGGGGCATGCACGTGCGCTTTCCTCCCGAGCTGCAGCAGTAGTGTCACGCTTCCTGTCACGTGGATCAAGGGATCTGTGGCTTTCCCTCGAGGCTGTCCCTCGAGGCTTTCCCACGAGGCTTTCCCACAGGGCTGTGCCACGTGCCACCTTGGTGTGAGTCGATCCTCGGCGTGAAAGACGAGCCGGTGAAGGGAAAAGAGGTTCCTCTGGAATGGACTGAGACATCTGGGGGACTCTTGGAATGGTGGCACGACCCTGGAGTTCCTCTCGCCGTTCCTGTTGAGAGGGCCTCCTCTTGAGATGCGACGGGAACGCCGGGAACTCTTTCCCGACGAAGCAGGGAAAGGATCCCTCATCTCGAGCTACGAGGCGGAAACGGGGCTCCTCTGGATGTGGACGGGACCCTCGTGATTCCTCTCGAGTGGAGACGGCTAGGTCGGGGAACTTCTTGATTTGCACCAAGGGTGTGAAGGACCCTTTCGAAGTTCCAGAGGTGAGGTGTGATCAGCCTCGAGACACCTCAGTGGAAATGGGGCTCATCTCGCCAGAAGGGGAGAACCTCCTGGATTTTCTCGAGTTGCGGCAGGTCTTCTCGAGTTACGACGGGGACCTCAGGGACCCACTCTGGTGGCCTCAGGAAAGGCCAGTCCCCATGCGAGTTGCTAGGGGACCTCTCGGGATTCCTCTCCCGTCCATGCCGGGGCCTGAGTCCTTGTGTGGAGTCGGGGCCGGAACCTGAGGATTCCTCTCCAGTGTTGCCATCGATCTTGGGGTGCTTCTGTGTCTCCCCAGGGGAGTCAGGCCTCGTCTCGAGTGGGGGCCTGCACGTGCGCTTTCCTCCCGAGCTGCAGCAGTAGTGTCACGCTTCCTGTCACGTGGATCAAGGGATCTGTGGCTTTCCCTCGAGGCTGTCCCTCGAGGCTTTCCCACGAGGCTTTCCCACAGGACTGTGCCACGTGCCACCTTGGTGTGAGTCGATCCTCGGCGTGAAAGACTAGCCGGTGAAGGGAAAAGAGGTTCCTCTGGAATGGACTGAGACATCTGGGGGACTCTTGGAATGGTGGCACGACCCTGGAGTTCCTCTCGCCGTTCCTGTTGAGAGGGCCTCCTCTTGAGATGCGACGGGAAGTCCGGGAACTCTTTCCAGACGAAGCAGGGAAAGGATCCCTCATCTCGAGCTACGAGGCAGAAACGGGGCTCCTCTGGATGTGGGCGGGACCCTCGTGATTCCTCTCGAGTGGAGACGGCTAGGTCGGAGAACTTCTTGATTTGCACCAAGGGTGTGAAGGACCCTTTCGAAGTTCCAGAGGTGAGGTGTGATCAGCCTCGAGACGCCTCAGCGGAAATGGGCCTCATCTCGCCTGGAGGGAAGAACCTCCTGGATTTTCTCGAGTTGCGGCAGGTCTTCTCGAGTTACGACGGGGACCTCAGGGACCCGCTCTGGTGGCCTCAGGAAAGGCCAGTCCCCATGCGAGTTGCTAGGGGACCTCTCGGGATTCCTCTCCCGTCCATGCCGGGGCCTCAGTCCTTGTGTGGAGTCGGGGCCGGAACCTGAGGATTCCTCTCCAGTGTTGCCATGGATCTTGGGGTGCTTCTGAGTCTCCCCAGGGGAGTCAGGCCTCGTCTCGATTGCGGGCATGCACGTGCGCTTTCCTCCCGAGCTGCAGCAGTAGTGTCACGCTTCCTGTCACGTGGATCAAGGGATCTGTGGCTTTCCCTCGAGGCTGTCCCTCGAGGCTTTCCCACGAGGCTTTCCCACAGGGCTGTGCCACGTGCCACCTTGGTGTGAGTCGATCCTCGGCGTGAAAGACAAGCCGGTGAAGGGAAAAGAGGTTCCTCTGGAATGGATTGAGACATCTGGGGGACTCTTGGAATGGTGGCACGACCCTGGAGTTCCTCTCGCCGTTCCTGTTGAGAGGGCCTCCTCTTGAGATGCGACGGGAACGCCGGGAACTCTTTCCCGACGAAGCAGGGAAAGGATCCCTCATCTCGAGCTACGAGGCGGAAACGGGGCTCCTCTGGATGTGGGCGGGACCCTCGTGATTCCTCTCGAGTGGAGACGGCTAGGTCGGGGAACTTCTTGATTTGCACCAAGGGTGTGAAGGACCCTTTCGAAGTTCCAGAGGTAAGGTGTGATCAGCCTCGAGACGCCTCAGCGGAAATGGGCCTCATCTCGCCTGGAGGGGAGAACCTCCTGGATTTTCTCGAGTTGCAGCAGGTCTTCTCGAGTTACGACGGGGACCTCAGGGACCCGCTCTGGTGGCCTCAGGAAAGGCCAGTCCCCATGCGAGTTGCTAGGGGACCTCTCGGGATTCCTCTCCCGTCCATGCCGGGGCCTCAGTCCTTGTGTGGAGTCGGGGCCGGAACCTGAGGATTCCTCTCCAGTGTTGCCATGGATCTTGGGGTGCTTCTGAGTCTCCCCAGGGGAGTCAGGCCTCGTCTCGAGTGGGGGCATGCACGTGCGCTTTCCTCCCGAGCTGCAGCAGTAGTGTCACGCTTCCTGTCACGTGGATCAAGGGATCTGTGGCTTTCCCTCGAGGCTGTCCCTCGAGGCTGTCCCTCGAGGCTTTCCCACGAGGCTTTCCCACAGGGCTGTGCCACGTGCCACCTTGGTGTGAGTCGATCCTCGGCGTGAAAGACGAGCCGGTGAAGGGAAAAGAGGTTCCTCTGGAATGGACTGAGACATCTGGGGGACTCTTGGAATGGTGGCACGACCCTGGAGTTCCTCTCGCCGTTCCTGTAGAGAGGGCCTCCTCTTGAGATGCGACGGGAACGCCGGGAACTCATTCCCGACGAAGCAGGGAAAGGATCCCTCATCTCGAGCTACGAGGCGGAAACGGGGCTCCTCTGGATGTGGGGGGGACCCTCGTGATTCCTCTCGAGTGGAGATGGCTAGGTCGGGGAACTTCTTGATTTGCACCAAGGGTGTGAAGGACCCTTTCGAAGTTCCAGAGGTGAGGTGTGATCAGCCTCGAGACGCCTCAGCAGAAATGGGCCTCATCTCGCCTGGAGGGGAGAACCTCCTGGATTTTCTCGAGTTGCGGCAGGTCTTCTCGAGTTACGACGGGGACCTCAGGGACCCGCTCTGGTGGCCTCAGGAAAGGCCAGTCCCCATGCGAGTTGCTAGGGGACCTCTCGGGATTCCTCTCCCGTCCATGCCGGGGCCTCAGTCCTTGTGTGGAGTCGGGGCCGGAACCTGAGGATTCCTCTCCAGTGTTGCCATGGATCTTGGGGTGCTTTTGAGTCTCCCCAGGGGAGTCAGGCCTCGTCTCGAGTGGGGGCATGCACGTGCGCTTTCCTCCCGAGCTGCAGCAGTAGTGTCACGCTTCCTGTCACGTGGATCAAGGGATCTGTGGCTTTCCCTCGAGGCTGTCCCTCGAGGCTTTCCCACGAGGCTTTCCCACAGGGCTGTGCCACGTGCCACCTTGGTGTGAGTCGATCCTAGGCGTGAAAGACGAGCCGGTGAAGGGAAAAGAGGTTCCTCTGGAATGGACTGAGACATCTGGGGGACTCTTGGAATGGTGGCACGACCCTGGAGTTCCTCTCGCCGTTCCTGTAGAGAGGGCCTCCTCTTGAGATTCGACGGGAACGCCGGGAACTCTTTCCCGACGAGGCAGGGAAAGGATCCCTCATCTCGAGCTGCGAGGCAGAAACGGGGCTCCTCTGGATGTGGGCGGGACCCTCGTGATTCCTCTCGAGTGGAGACGGCTAGGTCGGGGAACTTCTTGATTTGCACCAAGGGTGTGAAGGACCCTTTCGAAGTTCCAGAGGTGAGGTGTGATCAGCCTCGAGACGCCTCAGCGGAAATGGGCCTCATCTCGCCTGGAGGGGAGAACCTCCTGGATTTTCTCGAGTTGCGGCAGGTCTTCTCGAGTTACGACGGGTACCTCAGGGACCCGCTCTGGTGGCCTCAGGAAAGGCCAGTCCCCATGCTTGTTGCTAGGCGACCTCTCGGGATTCCTCTCCCGTCCATGCTGGGGCCTCAGTCCTTGTGTGGAGTCGGGGCCGGAAACTGAGGATTCGTCTCCAGTGTTGCCATGGATCTTGGGGTGCTTCTGAGTCTCCCCAGGGGAGTCAGGCTTCGTCACGATTGGGGGCATGCACGTGCGCTTTCCTCCCGAGCTGCAGCAGTAGTGTCACGCTTCCTGTCACGTGGATCAAGGGATCTGTGGCTTTCCCTCGAGGCTGTCCCTCGAGGCTTTCACACGAGGCTTTCCCACAGGGCTGTGCCACGTGCCACCTTGGTGTGAGTCGATCCTCGGCGTGAAAGACGAGCGGGTGAAGGGAAAAGACGTTCCTCTGGAATGGACTGAGACATCTGGGGGACTCTTGGAATGGTGGCACGACCCTGGAGTTCCTCTCGCCGTTCCTGTTGAGAGGGCCTCCTCTTGAGATGCGACGGGAACGCGGGGAACTCTTTCCCGACGAAGCAGGGAAAGGATCCCTCATCTCGAGCTACGAGGCGGAAACGGGGCTCCTCTGGATGTGGGCGGGACCCTCGTGATTCCTCTCGAGTGGAGACGGCTAGGTCGGGGAACTTCTTGATTTGCACCAAGGGTGTGAAGGACCCTTTCGAAGTTCCAGAGGTGAGGTGTGATCAGCCTCGAGACGCCTCAGCGGAAATGGGCCTCATCTCGCCTGGAGGGGAGAACCTCCTGGATTTTCTCGAGTTGCGGCAGGTCTTCTCGAGTTACGACGGGGACCTCAGGGACCCGCTCTGGTGGCCTCAGGAAAGGCCAGTCCCCATGCGAGTTGCTAGGGGACCTCTCGGGATTCCCCTCCCGTCCATGCCGGGGCCTCAGTCCTTGTGTGGAGTCGGGGCCGGAAACTGAGGATTCCTCTCCAGTGTTGCCATGGATCTTGGGGTGCTTCTGAGTCTCCCCAGGGGAGTCAGGCCTCGTCTCGAGTGGGGGCATGCACGTGCACTTTCCTCCCGAGCTGCAGCAGTAGTGTCACGCTTCCTGTCACGTGGATCAAGGGATCTGTGGCTTTCCCTCGAGGCTGTCCCTCGAGGCTGTCCCTCGAGGCTTTCCCACGAGGCTTTCCCACAGGGCTGTGCCACGTGCCACCTTGGTGTGAGTCGATCCTCGGCGTGAAAGACGAGCCGGTGAAGGGAAAAGAGGTTCCTCTGGAATGGACTGAGACATCTGGGGGACTCTTGGAATGGTGGCACGACCCTGGAGTTCCTCTCGCCGTTCCTGTTGAGAGGGCCTCCTCTTGAGATGCGACGGGAACGCCGGGAACTCTTTCCCGACGAAGCAGGGAAAGGATCCCTCATCTCGAGCTACGAGGCGGAAACGGGGCTCCTCTGGATGTGGGCGGGACCCTCGTGATTCCTCTCGAGTGGAGACGGGTATGTCGGGGAACTTCTTGATTTGCACCAAGGGTGTGAAGGACCCTTTCGAAGTTCCAGAGGTGAGGTGTGATCAGCCTCGAGACGCCTCAGCGGAAATGGGCCTCATCTCGCCTGGAGGGGAGAACCTCCTGGATTTTCTCGAGTTGCGGCAGGTCTTCTCGAGTTACGACGGGGACCTCAGGGACCCGCTCTGGTGGCCTCAGGAAAGGCCAGTCCCCATGCGAGTTGCTAGGGGACCTCTCGGGATTCCCCTCCCGTCCATGCCGGGGCCTCAGTCCTTGTGTGGAGTCGGGGCCGGAAACTGAGGATTCCTCTCCAGTGTTGCCATGGATCTTGGGGTGCTTCTGAGTCTCCCCAGGGGAGTCAGGCCTCGTCTCGAGTGGGGGCATGCACGTGCGCTTTCCTCCCGAGCTGCAGCAGTAGTGTCACGCTTCCTGTCACGTGGATCAAGGGATCTGTGGCTTTCCCTCGAGGCTGTCCCTCGAGGCTGTCCCTCGAGGCTTTCCCACGAGGCTTTCCCACAGGGCTGTGCCACGTACCACCTTGGTGTGAGTCGATCCTCGGCGTGAAAGACGAGCCGGTGAAGGGAAAAGAGGTTCCTCTGGAATGGACTGAGACATCTGGGGGACTCTTGGAATGGTGGCACGAACCTGGAGTTCCTCTCGCCGTTCCTGTAGAGAGGGCCTCCTCTTGAGATGCGACGGGAACGCCGGGAACTCTTTCCCGACGAAGCAGGGAAAGGATCCCTCATCTCAAGCTACGAGGCGGAAACGGGGCTCCTCTGGATGTGGGCGGGACCCTCGTGATTCCTCTCGAGTGGAGACGGCTAGGTCGGGGAACTTCTTGATTTGCACCAAGGGTGTGAACGACCCTTTCGAAGTTCCAGAGGTGAGGTGTGATCAGCCTCGAGACGCCTCAGCGGAAATGGGCCTCATCTCGCCTGGAGGGGAGAACCTCCTGGATTTTCTCGAGTTGCGGCAGGTCTTCTCGAGTTACGACGGGGACCTCAGGGACCCGCTCTGGTGGCCTCAGGAAAGGCCAGTCCCCATGCGAGTTGCTAGGGGACCTCTCGGGATTCCTCTCCCGTCCATGCCGGGGCCTCAGTCCTTGTGTGGAGTCGGGGCTGGAACCTGAGGATTCCTCTCCAGTGTTGCCATGGATCTTGGGGTGATTCTGAGTCTCCCCAGGGGAGTCAGGCCTCGTCTCGAGTGGGGGCATGCACGTGCGCTTTCCTCCCGAGCTGCAGCAGTAGTGTCACGCTTCCTGTCACGTGGATCAAGGGATCTGTGGCTTTCCCTCGAGGCTGTCCCTCGAGGCTTTCCCACGAGGCTTTCCCACAGGGCTGTGCCACGTGCCACCTTGGTGTGAGTCGATCCTAGGCGTGAAAGACGAGCCAGTGAAGGGAAAAGAGGTTCCTCTGGAATGGACTGAGACATCTGGGGGACTCTTGGAAAGGTGGCACGACCCTGGAGTTCCTCTCGCCGTTCCTGTTGAGAGGGCCTCCTCTTGAGATGCGACGGGAACGCCGGGAACTCTTTCCCGACGAAGCAGGGAAAGGATCCCTCATCTCGAGCTACGAGGCAGAAACGGGGCTCCTCTGGATGTGGGCGGGACCCTCGTGATTCCTCTCGAGTGGAGACGGCTAGTTCGGGGAACTTCTTGATTTGCACCAAGGGTGTGAAGGAGCCTTTCGAAGTTCCAGAGGTGAGGTGTGATCAGCCTCGAGACGCCTCAGCGGAAATGGGCCTCATCTCGCCTGGAGGGGAGAACCTCCTGGATTTTCTCGAGTTGCGGCAGGTCTTCTCGAGTTACGACGGGTACCTCAGGGACCCGCTCTGGTGGCCTCAGGAAAGGCCAGTCCCCATGCTTGTTGCTAGGCGACCTCTCGGGATTCCTCTCCCGTCCATGCTGGGGCCTCAGTCCTTGTGTGGAGTCGGGGCCGGAAACTGAGGATTCGTCTCCAGTGTTGCCATGGATCTTGGGGTGCTTCTGAGTCTCCCCAGGGGAGTCAGGCTTCGTCACGATTGGGGGCATGCACGTGCGCTTTCCTCCCGAGCTGCAGCAGTAGTGTCACGCTTCCTGTCACGTGGATCAAGGGATCTGTGGCTTTCCCTCGAGGCTGTCCCTCGAGGCTTTCACACGAGGCTTTCCCACAGGGCTGTGCCACGTGCCACCTTGGTGTGAGTCGATCCTCGGCGTGAAAGACGAGCGGGTGAAGGGAAAAGACGTTCCTCTGGAATGGACTGAGACATCTGGGGGACTCTTGGAATGGTGGCACGACCCTGGAGTTCCTCTCGCCGTTCCTGTTGAGAGGGCCTCCTCTTGAGATGCGACGGGAACGCCGGGAACTCTTTCCCGACGAAGCAGGGAAAGGATCCCTCATCTCGAGCTACGAGGCGGAAACGGGGCTCCTCTGGATGTGGGCGGGACCCTCGTGATTCCTCTCGAGTGGAGACGGGTATGTCGGGGAACTTCTTGATTTGCACCAAGGGTGTGAAGGACCCTTTCGAAGTTCCAGAGGTGAGGTGTGATCAGCCTCGAGACGCCTCAGCGGAAATGGGCCTCATCTCGCCTGGAGGGGAGAACCTCCTGGATTTTCTCGAGTTGCGGCAGGTCTTCTCGAGTTACGACGGGGACCTCAGGGACCCGCTCTGGTGGCCTCAGGAAAGGCCAGTCCCCATGCGAGTTGCTAGGGGACCTCTCGGGATTCCCCTCCCGTCCATGCCGGGGCCTCAGTCCTTGTGTGGAGTCGGGGCCGGAAACTGAGGATTCCTCTCCAGTGTTGCCATGGATCTTGGGGTGCTTCTGAGTCTCCCCAGGGGAGTCAGGCCTCGTCTCGAGTGGGGGCATGCACGTGCGCTTTCCTCCCGAGCTGCAGCAGTAGTGTCACGCTTCCTGTCACGTGGATCAAGGGATCTGTGGCTTTCCCTCGAGGCTGTCCCTCGAGGCTGTCCCTCGAGGCTTTCCCACGAGGCTTTCCCACAGGGCTGTGCCACGTACCACCTTGGTGTGAGTCGATCCTCGGCGTGAAAGACGAGCCGGTGAAGGGAAAAGAGGTTCCTCTGGAATGGACTGAGACATCTGGGGGACTCTTGGAATGGTGGCACGAACCTGGAGTTCCTCTCGCCGTTCCTGTAGAGAGGGCCTCCTCTTGAGATGCGACGGGAACGCCGGGAACTCTTTCCCGACGAAGCAGGGAAAGGATCCCTCATCTCAAGCTACGAGGCGGAAACGGGGCTCCTCTGGATGTGGGCGGGACCCTCGTGATTCCTCTCGAGTGGAGACGGCTAGGTCGGGGAACTTCTTGATTTGCACCAAGGGTGTGAACGACCCTTTCGAAGTTCCAGAGGTGAGGTGTGATCAGCCTCGAGACGCCTCAGCGGAAATGGGCCTCATCTCGCCTGGAGGGGAGAACCTCCTGGATTTTCTCGAGTTGCGGCAGGTCTTCTCGAGTTACGACGGGGACCTCAGGGACCCGCTCTGGTGGCCTCAGGAAAGGCCAGTCCCCATGCGAGTTGCTAGGGGACCTCTCGGGATTCCTCTCCCGTCCATGCCGGGGCCTCAGTCCTTGTGTGGAGTCGGGGCTGGAACCTGAGGATTCCTCTCCAGTGTTGCCATGGATCTTGGGGTGATTCTGAGTCTCCCCAGGGGAGTCAGGCCTCGTCTCGAGTGGGGGCATGCACGTGCGCTTTCCTCCCGAGCTGCAGCAGTAGTGTCACGCTTCCTGTCACGTGGATCAAGGGATCTGTGGCTTTCCCTCGAGGCTGTCCCTCGAGGCTTTCCCACGAGGCTTTCCCACAGGGCTGTGCCACGTGCCACCTTGGTGTGAGTCGATCCTAGGCGTGAAAGACGAGCCAGTGAAGGGAAAAGAGGTTCCTCTGGAATGGACTGAGACATCTGGGGGACTCTTGGAAAGGTGGCACGACCCTGGAGTTCCTCTCGCCGTTCCTGTTGAGAGGGCCTCCTCTTGAGATGCGACGGGAACGCCGGGAACTCTTTCCCGACGAAGCAGGGAAAGGATCCCTCATCTCGAGCTACGAGGCAGAAACGGGGCTCCTCTGGATGTGGGCGGGACCCTCGTGATTCCTCTCGAGTGGAGACGGCTAGTTCGGGGAACTTCTTGATTTGCACCAAGGGTGTGAAGGAGCCTTTCGAAGTTCCAGAGGTGAGGTGTGATCAGCCTCGAGACGCCTCAGCGGAAATGGGCCTCATCTCGCCTGGAGGGGAGAACCTCCTGGATTTTCTCGAGTTGCGGCAGGTCTTCTCGAGTTACGACGGGTACCTCAGGGACCCGCTCTGGTGGCCTCAGGAAAGGCCAGTCCCCATGCTTGTTGCTAGGCGACCTCTCGGGATTCCTCTCCCGTCCATGCTGGGGCCTCAGTCCTTGTGTGGAGTCGGGGCCGGAAACTGAGGATTCGTCTCCAGTGTTGCCATGGATCTTGGGGTGCTTCTGAGTCTCCCCAGGGGAGTCAGGCTTCGTCACGATTGGGGGCATGCACGTGCGCTTTCCTCCCGAGCTGCAGCAGTAGTGTCACGCTTCCTGTCACGTGGATCAAGGGATCTGTGGCTTTCCCTCGAGGCTGTCCCTCGAGGCTTTCACACGAGGCTTTCCCACAGGGCTGTGCCACGTGCCACCTTGGTGTGAGTCGATCCTCGGCGTGAAAGACGAGCGGGTGAAGGGAAAAGACGTTCCTCTGGAATGGACTGAGACATCTGGGGGACTCTTGGAATGGTGGCACGACCCTGGAGTTCCTCTCGCCGTTCCTGTTGAGAGGGCCTCCTCTTGAGATGCGACGGGAACGCCGGGAACTCTTTCCCGACGAAGCAGGGAAAGGATCCCTCATCTCGAGCTACGAGGCGGAAACGGGGCTCCTCTGGATGTGGGCGGGACCCTCGTGATTCCTCTCGAGTGGAGACGGCTAGGTCGGGGAACTTCTTGATTTGCACCAAGGTTGTGAAGGACCCTTTCGAAGTTCCAGAGGTGAGGTGTGATCAGCCTCGAGACGCCTCAGCGGAAATGGGCCTCATCTCGCCTGGAGGGGAGAACCTCCTGGATTTTCTCGAGTTGCGGCAGGTCTTCTCGAGTTACGACGGGGACCTCAGGGACCCGCTCTGGTGGCCTCAGGAAAGGCCAGTCCCCATGCGAGATGCTAGGGGACCTCTCGGGATTCCCCTCCCGTCCATGCCGGGGCCTCAGTCCTTGTGTGGAGTCGGGGCCGGAAACTGAGGATTCCTCTCCAGTGTTGCCATGGATCTTGGGGTGCTTCTGAGTCTCCCCAGGGGAGTCAGGCCTCGTCTCGAGTGGGGGCATGCACGTGCACTTTCCTCCCGAGCTGCAGCAGTAGTGTCACGCTTCCTGTCACGTGGATCAAGGGATCTGTGGCTTTCCCTCGAGGCTGTCCCTCGAGGCTGTCCCTCGAGGCTTTCCCACGAGGCTTTCCCACAGGGCTGTGCCACGTGCCACCTTGGTGTGAGTCGATCCTCGGCGTGAAAGACGAGCCGGTGAAGGGAAAAGAGGTTCCTCTGGAATGGACTGAGACATCTGGGGGACTCTTGGAATGGTGGCACGACCCTGGAGTTCCTCTCGCCGTTCCTGTTGAGAGGGCCTCCTCTTGAGATGCGACGGGAACGCCGGGAACTCTTTCCCGACGAAGCAGGGAAAGGATCCCTCATCTCGAGCTACGAGGCGGAAACGGGGCTCCTCTGGATGTGGGCGGGACCCTCGTGATTCCTCTCGAGTGGAGACGGGTATGTCGGGGAACTTCTTGATTTGCACCAAGGGTGTGAAGGACCCTTTCGAAGTTCCAGAGGTGAGGTGTGATCAGCCTCGAGACGCCTCAGCGGAAATGGGCCTCATCTCGCCTGGAGGGGAGAACCTCCTGGATTTTCTCGAGTTGCGGCAGGTCTTCTCGAGTTACGACGGGGACCTCAGGGACCCGCTCTGGTGGCCTCAGGAAAGGCCAGTCCCCATGCGAGTTGCTAGGGGACCTCTCGGGATTCCCCTCCCGTCCATGCCGGGGCCTCAGTCCTTGTGTGGAGTCGGGGCCGGAAACTGAGGATTCCTCTCCAGTGTTGCCATGGATCTTGGGGTGCTTCTGAGTCTCCCCAGGGGAGTCAGGCCTCGTCTCGAGTGGGGGCATGCACGTGCGCTTTCCTCCCGAGCTGCAGCAGTAGTGTCACGCTTCCTGTCACGTGGATCAAGGGATCTGTGGCTTTCCCTCGAGGCTGTCCCTCGAGGCTTTCCCACGAGGCTTTCCCACAGGGCTGTGCCACGTACCACCTTGGTGTGAGTCGATCCTCGGCGTGAAAGACGAGCCGGTGAAGGGAAAAGAGGTTCCTCTGGAATGGACTGAGACATCTGGGGGACTCTTGGAATGGTGGCACGAACCTGGAGTTCCTCTCGCCGTTCCTGTAGAGAGGGCCTCCTCTTGAGATGCGACGGGAACGCCGGGAACTCTTTCCCGACGAAGCAGGGAAAGGATCCCTCATCTCAAGCTACGAGGCGGAAACGGGGCTCCTCTGGATGTGGGCGGGACCCTCGTGATTCCTCTCGAGTGGAGACGGCTAGGTCGGGGAACTTCTTGATTTGCACCAAGGGTGTGAAGGACCCTTTCGAAGTTCCAGAGGTGAGGTGTGATCAGCCTCGAGACGCCTCAGCGGAAATGGGCCTCATCTCGCCTGGAGGGGAGAACCTCCTGGATTTTCTCGAGTTGCGGCAGGTCTTCTCGACTTACGACGGGGACCTCAGGGACCCGCTCTGGTGGCCTCAGGAAAGGCCAGTCCCCATGCGAGTTGCTAGGGGACCTCTCGGGATTCCTCTCCCGTCCATGCCGGGGCCTCAGTCCTTGTGTGGAGTCGGGGCCGGAACCTGAGGATTCCTCTCCAGTGTTGCCATGGATCTTGGGGTGCTTCTGAGTCTCCCCAGGGGAGTCAGGCCTCGTCTCGAGTGGGGGCATGCACGTGCGCTTTCCTCCCGAGCTGCAGCAGTAGTGTCACGCTTCCTGTCACGTGGATCAAGGGATCTGTGGCTTTCCCTCGAGGCTGTCCCTCGAGGCTTTCCCACGAGGCTTTCCCACAGGGCTGTGCCACGTGCCACCTTGGTGTGAGTCGATCCTAGGCATGAAAGACGAGCCAGTGAAGGGAAAAGAGGTTCCTCTGGAATGGACTGAGACATCTGGGGGACTCTTGGAAAGGTGGCACGACCCTGGAGTTCCTCTCGCCGTTCCTGTTGAGAGGGCCTCCTCTTGAGATGCGACGGGAAGGCCGGGAACTCTTTCCCGACGAAGCAGGGAAAGGATCCCTCATCTCGAGCTACGAGGCGGAAACGGGGCTCCTCTGGATGTGGGCGGGACCCTCGTGATTGCTCTCGAGTGGAGACGGCTAGGTCGGGGAACTTCTTGATTTGCACCAAGGGTGTGAAGGACCCTTTCGAAGTTCCAGAGGTGAGGTGTGATCAGCCTCGAGACGCCTCAGCGGAAATGGGCCTCATCTCGCCTGGAGGGGAGAACCTCCTGGATTTTCTCGAGTTGCGGCAGGTCTTCTCGAGTTACGACGGGGACCTCAGGGACCCGCTCTGGTGGCCTCAGGAAAGGCCAGTCCCCATGCGAGTTGCTAGGGGACCTCTCGGGATTCCTCTCCCGTCCATGCCGGGGCCTCAGTCCTTGTGTGGAGTCGGGGCCGGAACCTGAGGATTCCTCTCCAGTGTTGCCATGGATCTTGGGGTGCTTCTGAGTCTCCCCAGGGGAGTCAGGCCTCGTCTCGAGTGGGGGCATGCACGTGCGCTTTCCTCCCGAGCTGCAGCAGTAGTGTCACGCTTCCTGTCACGTGGATCAAGGGATCTGTGGCTTTCCCTCGAGGCTGTCCCTCGAGGCTTTCCCACGAGGCTTTCCCACAGGGCTGTGCCACGTGCCACCTTGGTGTGAGTCGATCCTAGGCGTGAAAGACGAGCCGGTGAAGGGAAAAGAGGTTCCTCTGGAATGGACTGAGACATCTGGGGGACTCTTGGAAAGGTGGCACGACCCTGGAGTTCCTCTCGCCGTTCCTGTTGAGAGGGCCTCCTCTTGAGATGCGACGGGAAGGCCGGGAACTCTTTCCCGACGAAGCAGGGAAAGGATCCCTCATCTCGAGCTACGAGGCGGAAACGGGGCTCCTCTGGATGTGGGCGGGACCCTCGTGATTCCTCTCGAGTGGAGACGGGTATGTCGGGGAACTTCTTGATTTGCACCAAGGGTGTGAAGGACCCTTTCGAAGTTCCAGAGGTGAGGTGTGATCAGCCTCGAGACGCCTCAGCGGAAATGGGCCTCATCTCGCCTGGAGGGGAGAACCTCCTGGATTTTCTCGAGTTGCGGCAGGTCTTCTCGAGTTACGACGGGGACCTCAGGGACCCGCTCTGGTGGCCTCAGGAAAGGCCAGTCCCCATGCGAGTTGCTAGGGGACCTCTCGGGATTCCCCTCCCGTCCATGCCGGGGCCTCAGTCCTTGTGTGGAGTCGGGGCCGGAAACTGAGGATTCCTCTCCAGTGTTGCCATGGATCTTGGGGTGCTTCTGAGTCTCCCCAGGGGAGTCAGGCCTCGTCTCGAGTGGGGGCATGCACGTGCGCTTTCCTCCCGAGCTGCAGCAGTAGTGTCACGCTTTCTGTCACGTGGATCAAGGGATCTGTGGCTTTCCCTCGAGGCTGTCCCTCGAGGCTGTCCCTCGAGGCTTTCCCACGAGGCTTTCCCACAGGGCTGTGCCACGTACCACCTTGGTGTGAGTCGATCCTCGGCGTGAAAGACGAGCCGGTGAAGGGAAAAGAGGTTCCTCTGGAATGGACTGAGACATCTCGGGGACTCTTGGAATGGTGGCACGACCCTGGAGTTCCTCTCGCCGTTCCTGTAGAGAGGGCCTCCTCTTGAGATGCGACGGGAACGCCGGGAACTCTTTCCCGACGAAGCAGGGAAAGGATCCCTCATCTCAAGCTACGAGGCGGAAACGGGGCTCCTCTGGATGTGGGCGGGACCCTCGTGATTCCTCTCGAGTGGAGACGGCTAGGTCGGGGAACTTCTTGATTTGCACCAAGGGTGTGAAGGAGCCTTTCGAAGTTCCAGAGGTGAGGTGTGATCAGCCTCGAGACGCCTCAGCGGAAATGGGCCTCATCTCGCCTGGAGGGGAGAACCTCCTGGATTTTCTCGAGTTGCGGCAGGTCTTCTCGTGTTACGACGGGGACCTCAGGGACCCGCTCTGGTGGCCTCAGGAAAGGCCAGTCCCCATGCGAGTTGCTAGGGGACCTCTCGGGATTCCCCTCCCGTCCATGCCGGGGCCTCAGTCCTTGTGTGGATTCGGGGCCGGAAACTGAGGATTCCTCTCCAGTGTTGCCATGGATCTTGGGGTGCTTCTGAGTCTCCCCAGGGGAGTCAGGCCTCGTCTCGAGTGGGGGCATGCACGTGCGCTTTCCTCCCGAGCTGCAGCAGTAGTGTCACGCTTCCTGTCACGTGGATCAAGGGATCTGTGGCTGTCCCTCGAGGCTGTCCCTCGAGGCTGTCCCTCGAGGCTTTCCCACGAGGCTTTCCCACAGGGCTGTGCCACGTACCACCTTGGTGTGAGTCGATCCTCGGCGTGAAAGACGAGCCGGTGAAGGTAAAAGAGGTTCCTCTGGAATGGACTGAGACATCTGGGGGACTCTTGGAATGGTGGCACGACCCTGGAGTTCCTCTCGCCGTTCCTGTAGAGAGGGCCTCCTCTTGAGATGCGACGGGAACGCCGGGAACTCTTTCCCGACGAAGCAGGGAAAGGATCCCTCATCTCAAGCTACGAGGCGGAAACGGGGCTCCTCTGGATGTGGGCGGGACCCTCGTGATTCCTCTCGAGTGGAGACGGCTAGGTCGGGGAACTTCTTGATTTGCACCAAGGGTGTGAAGGACCCTTTCGAAGTTCCAGAGGTGAGGTGTGATCAGCCTCGAGACGCCTCAGCGGAAATGGGCCTCATCTCGCCTGGAGGGGAGAACCTCCTGTATTTTCTCGAGTTGCGGCAGGTCTTCTCGAGTTACGACGGGGACCTCAGGGACCCGCTCTGGTGGCCTCAGGAAAGGCCAGTCCCCATGCGAGTTGCTAGGGGACCTCTCGGGATTCCTCTCCCGTCCATGCCGGGGCCTGAGTCCTTGTGTGGAGTCGGGGCCGGAACCTGAGGATTCCTCTCCAGTGTTGCCATGGATCTTGGGGTGCTTCTGAGTCTCCCCAGGGGAGTCAGGCCTCGTCTCGAGTGGGGGCATGCACGTGCGCTTTCCTCCCGAGCTGCAGCAGTAGTGTCACGCTTCCTGTCACGTGGATCAAGGGATCTGTGGCTTTCCCTCGAGGCTGTCCCTCGAGGCTGTCCCTCGAGGCTTTCCCACGAGGCTTTCCCACAGGGCTGTGCCACGTGCCACCTTGGTGTGAGTCGATCCTCGGCGTGAAAGACGAGCCGGCGAGGGAAAAGAGGTTCCTCTGGAATGGACTGAGACTTCTGGGGGACTCTTGGAATGGTGGCACGACCCTGGAGTTCCTCTCGCCGTTCCTGTTGAGAGGGCCTCCTCTTGAGATGCGACGGGAACGCCGGGAACTCTTTCCCGACGAAGCAGGGAAAGGATCCCTCATCTCGAGCTACGAGGCGGAAACGGGGCTCCTCTGGATGTGGGCGGGACCCTCGTGATTCCTCTCGAGTGGAGACGGCTAGGTCGGGGAACTTCTTGATTTGCACCAAGGGTGTGAAGGACCCTTTCGAAGTTCCAGAGGTGAGGTGTGATCAGCCTCGAGACGCCTCAGCGGAAATGGGCCTCATCTCGCCTGGAGGGGAGAACCTCCTGGATTTTCTCGAGTTGCGGCAGGTCTTCTCGAGTTACGACGGGGACCTCAGGGACCCGCTCTGGTGGCCTCAGGAAAGGCCAGTCCCCATGCGAGTTGCTAGGGGACCGCTCGGGATTCCTCTCCCGTCCATGCCGGGGCCTCAGTCCTTGTGTGGAGTCGGGGCCGGAACCTGAGGATTCCTCTCCAGTGTTGCCATGGATCTTGGGGTGCTTCTGAGTCTCCCCAGGGGAGTCAGGCCTCGTCTCGAGTGGGGGCATGCACGTGCGCTTTCCTCCCGAGCTGCAGCAGTAGTGTCACGCTTCCTGTCACGTGGATCAAGGGATCTGTGGCTTTCCCTCGAGGCTGTCCCTCGAGGCTTTCCCACGAGGCTTTCCCACAGGGCTGTGCCACGTGCCACCTTGGTGTGAGTCGATCCTCGGCGTGAAAGACGAGCCGGCGAGGGAAAAGAGGTTCCTCTGGAATGGACTGAGACTTCTGGGGGACTCTTGGAATGGTGGCACGACCCTGGAGTTCCTCTCGCCGTTCCTGTTGAGAGGGCCTCCTCTTGAGATGCGACGGGAACGCCGGGAACTCTTTCCCGACGAAGCAGGGAAAGGATCCCTCATCTCGAGCTACGAGGCGGAAACGGGGCTCCTCTGGATGTGGGCGGGACCCTCGTGATTCCTCTCGAGTGGAGACGGCTAGGTCGGGGAACTTCTTGATTTGCACCAAGGGTGTGAAGGACCCTTTCGAAGTTCCAGAGGTGAGGTGTGATCAGCCACGAGACGCCTCAGCGGAAATGGGCCTCATCTCGCCTGGAGGGGAGAACCTCCTGGATTTTCTCGAGTTGCGGCAGGTCTTCTCGAGTTACGACGGGTACCTCAGGGACCCGCTCTGGTGGCCTCAGGAAAGGCCAGTCCCCATGCTTGTTGCTAGGCGACCTCTCGGGATTCCTCTCCCGTCCATGCTGGGGCCTCAGTCCTTGTGTGGAGTCGGGGCCGGAAACTGAGGATTCCTCTCCAGTATTGCCATGGATCTTGGGGTGCTTCTGAGTCTCCCCAGGGGAGTCAGGCTTCGTCACGAGTGGGGGCATGCACGTGCGCTTTCCTCCCGAGCTGCAGCAGTAGTGTCACGCTTCCTGTCACGTGGATCAAGGGATCTGTGGCTTTCCCTCGAGGCTGTCCCTCGAGGCTTTCCCACGAGGCTTTCCCACAGGGCTGTGCCACGTGCCACCTTGGTGTGAGTCGATCCTCAGCGTGAAAGACGAGCCGGTGAAGGGAAAAGAGGTTCCTTTGGAATGGACTGAGACATCTGGGGGACTCTTGGAATGGTGGCACGACCCTGGAGTTCCTCTCGCCGTTCCTGTTGAGAGGGCCTCCTCTTGAGATGCGACGGGAACGCCGGGAACTCTTTCCCGACGAAGCAGGGAAAGGATCCCTCATCTCGAGCTACGAGGCGGAAACGGGGCTCCTCTGGATGTGGGCGGGACCCTCGTGATTCCTCTCGAGTGGAGACGGCTAGGTCGGGGAACTTCTTGATTTGCACCAAGGGTGTGAAGGACCCTTTCGAAGTTTCAGAGGTGAGGTGTGATCAGCCTCGAGACGCCTCAGCGGAAATGGGCCTCATCTCGCCTGGAGGGGAGAACCTCCTGGATTTTCTCGAGTTGCGGCAGGTCTTCTCGAGTTACGACGGGGACCTCAGGGACCCGCTCTGGTGGCCTCAGGAAAGGCCAGTCCCCATGCGAGTTGCTAGGGGACCTCTCGGGATTCCCCTCCCGTCCATGCCGGGGCCTCAGTCCTTGTGTGGAGTCGGGGACGGAAACTGAGGATTCCTCTCCAGTGTTGCCATGGATCTTGGGGTGCTTCTGAGTCTCCCCAGGGGAGTCAGGCCTCGTCTCGAGTGGGGGCATGCACGTGCGCTTTCCTCCCGAGCTGCAGCAGTAGTGTCACGCTTCCTGTCACGTGGATCAAGGGATCTGTGGCTTTCCCTCGAGGCTGTCCCTCGAGGCTGTCCCTCGAGGCTTTCCCACGAGGCTTTCCCACAGGGCTGTGCCACTTACCACCTTGGTGTGAGTCGATCCTCGGCGTGAAAGACGAGCCGGTGAAGGGAAAAGAGGTTCCTCTGGAATGGACTGAGACATCTGGGGGACTCTTGGAATGGTGGCACGACCCTGGAGTTCCTCTCGCCGTTCCTGTAGAGAGGGCCTCCTCTTGAGATGCGACGGGAACGCCGGGAACTCTTTCCCGACGAAGCAGGGAAAGGATCCCTCATCTCAAGCTACGAGGCGGAAACGGGGCTCCTCTGGATGTGGGCGGGACCCTCGTGATTCCTCTCGAGTGGAGACGGCTAGGTCGGGGAACTTCTTGATTTGCACCAAGGGTGTGAAGGACCCTTTCGAAGTTCCAGAGGTGAGGTGTGATCAGCCTCGAGACGCCTCAGCGGAAATGGGCCTCATCTCGCCTGGAGGGGAGAACCTCCTGGATTTTCTCGAGTTGCGGCAGGTCTTCTCGAGTTACGACGGGGACCTCAGGGACCCGCTCTGGTGGCCTCAGGAAAGGCCAGTCCCCATGCGAGTTGCTAGGGGACCTCTCGGGATTCCTCTCCCGTCCATGCCGGGGCCTCAGTCCTTGTGTGGAGTCGGGGCCGGAACCTGAGGATTCCTCTCCAGTGTTGCCATGGATCTTGGGGTGCTTCTGAGTCTCCCCAGGGGAGTCAGGCCTCGTCTCGAGTGGGGGCATGCACGTGCGCTTTCCTCCCGAGCTGCAGCAGTAGTGTCACGCTTCCTGTCACGTGGATCAAGGGATCTGTGGCTTTCCCTCGAGGCTGTCCCTCGAGGCTTTCCCACGAGGCTTTCCCACAGGGCTGTGCCACGTGCCACCTTGGTGTGAGTCGATCCTAGGCGTGAAAGACGAGCCGGTGAAGGGAAAAGAGGTTCCTCTGGAATGGACTGAGACATCTGGGGGACTCTTGGAATGGTGGCACGACCCTGGAGTTCCTCTCGCCGTTCCTGTTGAGAGGGCCTCCTCTTTAGATGCGACGGGAACGCCGGGAACTCTTTCCCGACGAAGCAGGGAAAGGATCCCTCATCTCGAGCTACGAGGCGGAAACGGGGCTCCTCTGGATGTGGGCGGGACCCTCGTGATTCCTCTCGAGTGGAGACGGCTAGGTCGGGGAACTTCTTGATTTGCACCAAGGGTGTGAAGGACCCTTTCGAAGTTCCAGAGGTGAGGTGTGATCAGCCTCGAGACGCCTCAGCGGAAATGGGCCTCATCTCGCCTGGAGGGGAGAACCTCCTGGATTTTCTCGAGTTGCGGCAGGTCTTCTCGAGTTACGACGGGGACCTCAGGGACACGCTCTTGTGGCCTCAGGAAAGGCCAGTCCCCATGCGAGTTGCTAGGGGACCTCTCGGGATTCCTCTCCCGTCCATGCCGGGGCCTGAGTCCTTGTGTGGAGTCGGGGCCGGAACCTGAGGATTCCTCTCCAGTGTTGCCATGGATCTTGGGGTGCTTCTGAGTCTCCCCAGGGGAGTCAGGCCTCGTCTCGAGTGGGGGCACGCACGTGCGCTTTCCTCCCGAGCTGTAGCAGTAGTGTCACGCTTCCTGTCACGTGGATCAAGGGATCTGTGGCTTTCCCTCGAGGCTGTCCCTCGAGGCTGTCCCTCGAGGCTTTCCCACGAGGCTTTCCCACAGGGCTGTGCCACGTGCCACCTTGGTGTGAGTCGATCCTCGGCGTGAAAGACGAGCCGGTGAAGGGAATAGAGGTTCCTCTGGAATGGACTGAGACATCTGGGGGACTCTTGGAATGGTGGCACGACCCTGGAGTTCCTCTCGCCGTTCCTGTAGAGAGGGCCTCCTCTTAAGATGCGACGGGAACGCCGGGAACTCTTTCCCGACGAAGCAGGGAAAGGATCCCTCATCTCGAGCTACGAGGCGGAAACGGGGCTCCTCTGGATGTGGGCGGGACCCTCGTGATTCCTCTCGAGTGGAGACGGCTAGGTCGGGGAACTTCTTGATTTGCACCAAGGGTGTGAAGGACCCTTTCGAAGTTCCAGAGGTGAGGTGTGATCAGCCTCGAGACGCCTCAGCGGAAATGGGCCTCATCTCGCCTGGAGGGGAGAACCTCCTGGATTTTCTCGAGTTGCGGCAGGTCTTCTCGAGTTACGACGGGGACCTCAGGGACCCGCTCTGGTGGCCTCAGGAAAGGCCAGTCCCCATGCGAGTTGCTAGGGGACCTCTCGGGATTCCTCTCCCGTCCATGCCGGGGCCTCAGTCCTTGTGTGGAGTCGGGGCCGGAACCTGAGGATTCCTCTCCAGTGTTGCCATGGATCTTGGGGTGCTTCTGAGTCTCCCCAGGGGAGTCAGGCCTCGTCTCGAGTGGGGGCATGCACGTGCGCTTTCCTCCCGAGCTGCAGCAGTAGTGTCACGCTTCCTGTCACGTGGATCAAGGGATCTGTGGCTTTCCCTCGAGGCTGTCCCTCGAGGCTTTCCCACGAGGCTTTCCCACAGGGCTGTGCCACGTGCCACCTTGGTGTGAGTCGATCCTAGGCGTGAAAGACGAGCCGGTGAAGGGAAAAGAGGTTCCTCTGGAATGGACTGAGACATCTGGGGGACTCTTGGAATGGTGGCACGACCCTGGAGTTCCTCTCGCCGTTCCTGTTGAGAGGGCCTCCTCTTTAGATGCGACGGGAACGCCGGGAACTCTTTCCCGACGAAGCAGGGAAAGGATCCCTCATCTCGAGCTACGAGGCGGAAACGGGGCTCCTCTGGATGTGGGCGGGACCCTCGTGATTCCTCTCGAGTGGAGACGGCTAGGTCGGGGAACTTCTTGATTTGCACCAAGGGTGTGAAGGACCCTTTCGAAGTTCCAGAGGTGAGGTGTGATCAGCCTCGAGACGCCTCAGCGGAAATGGGCCTCATCTCGCCTGGAGGGGAGAACCTCCTGGATTTTCTCGAGTTGCGGCAGGTCTTCTCGAGTTACGACGGGGACCTCAGGGACACGCTCTTGTGGCCTCAGGAAAGGCCAGTCCCCATGCGAGTTGCTAGGGGACCTCTCGGGATTCCTCTCCCGTCCATGCCGGGGCCTGAGTCCTTGTGTGGAGTCGGGGCCGGAACCTGAGGATTCCTCTCCAGTGTTGCCATGGATCTTGGGGTGCTTCTGAGTCTCCCCAGGGGAGTCAGGCCTCGTCTCGAGTGGGGGCACGCACGTGCGCTTTCCTCCCGAGCTGTAGCAGTAGTGTCACGCTTCCTGTCACGTGGATCAAGGGATCTGTGGCTTTCCCTCGAGGCTGTCCCTCGAGGCTGTCCCTCGAGGCTTTCCCACGAGGCTTTCCCACAGGGCTGTGCCACGTGCCACCTTGGTGTGAGTCGATCCTCGGCGTGAAAGACGAGCCGGTGAAGGGAATAGAGGTTCCTCTGGAATGGACTGAGACATCTGGGGGACTCTTGGAATGGTGGCACGACCCTGGAGTTCCTCTCGCCGTTCCTGTAGAGAGGGCCTCCTCTTAAGATGCGACGGGAACGCCGGGAACTCTTTCCCGACGAAGCAGGGAAAGGATCCCTCATCTCGAGCTACGAGGCGGAAACGGGGCTCCTCTGGATGTGGGCGGGACCCTCGTGATTCCTCTCGAGTGGAGACGGCTAGGTCGGGGAACTTCTTGATTTGCACCAAGGGTGTGAAGGACCCTTTCGAAGTTCCAGAGGTGAGGTGTGATCAGCCTCGAGATGCCTCAGCGGAAATGGGCCTCATCTCGCCTGGAGGGGAGAACCTCCTGGATTTTCTCGAGTTGCGGCAGGTCTTCTCGAGTTACGACGGGGACCTCAGGGACCCGCTCTGGTGGCCTCAGGAAAGGCCAGTCCCCATGCGAGTTGCTAGGGGACCTCTCGGGATTCCTCTCCCGTCCATGCCGGGGCCTGAGTCCTTGTGTGGAGTCGGGGCCGGAACCTGAGGATTCCTCTCCAGTGTTGCCATGGATCTTGGGGTGCTTCTGAGTCTCCCCAGGGGAGTCAGGCCTCGTCTCGAGTGGGGGCATGCACGTGCGCTTTCCTCCCGAGCTGCAGCAGTAGTGTCACGCCTCCTGTCACGTGGATCAAGGGATCTGTGGCTTTCCCTCGAGGCTGTCCCTCGAGGCTTTCCCACGAGGCTTTGCCACAGGGCTGTGCCACGTGCCACCTTGGTGTGAGTCGATCCTCGGCGTGAAAGACGAGCCGGTGAAGGGAAAAGAGGTTCCTCTGGAATGGACTGAGACATCTGGGGGACTCTTGGAATGGTGGCACGACCCTGGAGTTCCTCTCGCCGTTCCTGTTGAGAGGGCCTCCTCTTGAGATGCGACGGGAAGGCCGGGAACTCTTTCCCGACGAAGCAGGGAAAGGATCCCTCATCTCGAGCTACGAGGCGGAAACGGGGCTCCTCTGGATGTGGGCGGGACCCTCGTGATTCCTCTCGAGTGGAGACGGCTAGGTCGGGGAACTTCTTGATTTGCACCAAGGGTGTGAAGGACCCTTTCGAAGTTCCAGAGGTGAGGTGTGATCAGCCACGAGACGCCTCAGCGGAAATGGGCCTCATCTCGCCTGGAGGGGAGAACCTCCTGGATTTTCTCGAGTTGCGGCAGGTCTTCTCGAGTTACGACGGGTACCTCAGGGACCCGCTCTGGTGGCCTCAGGAAAGGCCAGTCCCCATGCTTGTTGCTAGGCGACCTCTCGGGATTCCTCTCCCGTCCATGCTGGGGCCTCAGTCCTTGTGTGGAGTCGGGGCCGGAAACTGAGGATTCCTCTCCAGTATTGCCATGGATCTTGGGGTGCTTCTGAGTCTCCCCAGGGGAGTCAGGCTTCGTCACGAGTGGGGACATGCACGTGCGCTTTCCTCCCGAGCTGCAGCAGTAGTGTCACGCTTCCTGTCACGTGGATCAAGGGATCTGTGGCTTTCCCTCGAGGCTGTCCCTCGAGGCTTTCCCACGAGGCTTTCCCACAGGGCTGTGCCACGTGCCACCTTGGTGTGAGTCGATCCTCAGCGTGAAAGACGAGCCGGTGAAGGGAAAAGAGGTTCCTTTGGAATGGACTGAGACATCTGGGGGACTCTTGGAATGGTGGCACGACCCTGGAGTTCCTCTCGCCGTTCCTGTTGAGAGGGCCTCCTCTTGAGATGCGACGGGAACGCCGGGAACTCTTTCCCGAAGAAGCAGGGAAAGGATCCCTCATCTCGAGCTACGAGGCGGAAACGGGGCTCCTCTGGATGTGGGCGGGACCCTCGTGATTCCTCTCGAGTGGAGACGGCTAGGTCGGGGAACTTCTTGATTTGCACCAAGGGTGTGAAGGACCCTTTCGAAGTTCCAGAGGTGAGGTGTGATCAGCCTCGAGACGCCTCAGCGGAAATGGGCCTCATCTCGCCTGGAGGGGAGAACCTCCTGGATTTTCTCGAGTTGCGGCAGGTCTTCTCGAGTTACGACGGGGACCTCAGGGACCCGCTCTGGTGGCCTCAGGAAAGGCCAGTCCCCATGCGAGTTGCTAGGGGACCTCTCGGGATTCCCCTCCCGTCCATGCCGGGGCCTCAGTCCTTGTGTGGAGTCGGGGCCGGAAACTGAGGATTCCTCTCCAGTGTTGCCATGGATCTTGGGGTGCTTCTGAGTCTCCCCAGGGGAGTCAGGCCTCGTCTCGAGTGGGGGCATGCACGTGCGCTTTCCTCCCGAGCTGCAGCAGTAGTGTCACGCTTCCTGTCACGTGGATCAAGGGATCTGTGGCTTTCCCTCGAGGCTGTCCCTCGAGGCTGTCCCTCGAGGCTTTCCCACGAGGCTTTCCCACAGGGCTGTGCCACGTACCACCTTGGTGTGAGTCGATCCTCGGCGTGAAAGACGAGCCGGTGAAGGGAAAAGAGGTTCCTCTGGAATGGACTGAGACATCTGGGGGACTCTTGGAATGGTGGCACGACCCTGGAGTTCCTCTCGCCGTTCCTGTTGAGAGGGCCTCCTCTTGAGATGCGACGGGAAGGCCGGGAACTCTTTCCCGATGAAGCAGGGAAAGGATCCCTCATCTCGAGCTACGAGGCGGAAACGGGGCTCCTCTGGATGTGGGCGGGACCCTCGTGATTCCTCTCGAGTGGAGACGGCTAGGTCGGGGAACTTCTTGATTTGCACCAAGGGTGTGAAGGACCCTTTCGAAGTTCCAGAGGTGAGGTGTGATCAGCCTCGAGACGCCTCAGCGGAAATGGGCCTCATCTCGCCTGGAGGGGAGAACCTCCTGGATTTTCTCGAGTTGCGGCAGGTCTTCTCGACTTACGACGGGGACCTCAGGGACCCGCTCTGGTGGCCTCAGGAAAGGCCAGTCCCCATGCGAGTTGCTAGGGGACCTCTCGGGATTCCTCTCCCGTCCATGCCGGGGCCTGAGTCCTTGTGTGGAGTCGGGGCCGGAACCTGCGGATTCCTCTCCAGTGTTGCCATGGATCTTGGGGTGCTTCTGAGTCTCCCCAGGGGAGTCAGGCCTCGTCTCGAGTGGGGGCACGCACGTGCGCTTTCCTCCCGAGCTGTAGCAGTAGTGTCACGCTTCCTGTCACGTGGATCAAGGGATCTGTGGCTTTCCCTCGAGGCTGTCCCTCGAGGCTGTCCCTCGAGGCTTTCCCACGAGGCTTTCCCACAGGGCTGTGCCACGTGCCACCTTGGTGTGAGTCGATCCTCGGCGTGAAAGACGAGCCGGTGAAGGGAATAGAGGTTCCTCTGGCATGGACTGAGACATCTGGGGGACTCTTGGAATGGTGGCACGACCCTGGAGTTCCTCTCGCCGTTCCTGTAGAGAGGGCCTCCTCTTAAGATGCGACGGGAACGCCGGGAACTCTTTCCCGACGAAGCAGGGAAAGGATCCCTCATCTCGAGCTACGAGGCGGAAACGGGGCTCCTCTGGATGTGGGCGGGACCCTCGTGATTCCTCTCGAGTGGAGACGGCTAGGTCGGGGAACTTCTTGATTTGCACCAAGGGTGTGAAGGACCCTTTCGAAGTTCCAGAGGTGAGGTGTGATCAGCCTCGAGACGCCTCAGCGGAAATGGGCCTCATCTCGCCTGGAGGGGAGAACCTCCTGGATTTTCTCGAGTTGCGGCAGGTCTTCTCGAGTTACGACGGGGACCTCAGGGACCCGCTCTGGTGGCCTCAGGAAAGGCCAGTCCCCATGCGAGTTGCTAGGGGACCTCTCGGGATTCCTCTCCCGTCCATGCCGGGGCCTGAGTCCTTGTGTGGAGTCGGGGCCGGAACCTGAGGATTCCTCTCCAGTGTTGCCATGGATCTTGGGGTGCTTCTGAGTCTCCCCAGGGGAGTCAGGCCTCGTCTCGAGTGGGGGCATGCACGTGCGCTTTCCTCCCGAGCTGCAGCAGTAGTGTCACGCCTCCTGTCACGTGGATCAAGGGATCTGTGGCTTTCCCTCGAGGCTGTCCCTCGAGGCTTTCCCACGAGGCTTTGCCACAGGGCTGTGCCAGGTGCCACCTTGGTGTGAGTCGATCCTCGGCGTGAAAGACGAGCCGGTGAAGGGAAAAGAGGTTCCTCTGGAATGGACTGAGACATCTGGGGGACTCTTGGAATGGTGGCACGACCCTGGAGTTCCTCTCGCCGTTCCTGTTGAGAGGGCCTCCTCTTGAGATGCGACGGGAAGGCCGGGAACTCTTTCCCGACGAAGCAGGGAAAGGATCCCTCATCTCGAGCTACGAGGCGGAAACGGGGCTCCTCTGGATGTGGGCGGGACCCTCGTGATTCCTCTCGAGTGGAGACGGCTAGGTCGGGGAACTTCTTGATTTGCACCAAGGGTGTGAAGGACCCTTTCGAAGTTCCAGAGGTGAGGTGTGATCAGCCACGAGACGCCTCAGCGGAAATGGGCCTCATCTCGCCTGGAGGGGAGAACCTCCTGGATTTTCTCGAGTTGCGGCAGGTCTTCTCGATTTACGACGGGGACCTCAGGGACCCGCTCTGGTGGCCTCAGGAAAGGCCAGTCCCCATGCGAGTTGCTAGGGGACCTCTCGGGATTCCTCTCCCGTCCATGCCGGGGCCTGAGTCCTTGTGTGGAGTCGGGGCCGGAACCTGAGGATTCCTCTCCAGTGTTGCCATGGATCTTGGGGTGCTTCTGAGTCTCCCCAGGGGAGTCAGGCCTCGTCTCGAGTGGGGGCATGCACGTGCGCTTTCCTCCCGAGCTGCAGCAGTAGTGTCACGCTTCCTGTCACGTGGATCAAGGGATCTGTGGCTTTCCCTCGAGGCTGTCCCTCGAGGCTTTCCCACGAGGCTTTGCCACAGGGCTGTGCCACGTGCCACCTTGGTGTGAGTCGATCCTCGGCGTGAAAGACGAGCCGGTGAAGGGAAAAGAGGTTCCTCTGGAATGGACTGAGACATCTGGGGGACTCTTGGAATGGTGGCACGACCCTGGAGTTCCTCTCGCCGTTCCTGTTGAGAGGGCCTCCTCTTGAGATGCGACGGGAAGGCCGGGAACTCTTTCCCGACGAAGCAGGGAAAGGATCCCTCATCTCGAGCTACGAGGCGGAAACGGGGCTCCTCTGGATGTGGGCGGGACCCTCGTGATTCCTCTCGAGTGGAGACGGCTAGGTCGGGGAACTTCTTGATTTGCACCAAGGGTGTGAAGGACCCTTTCGAAGTTCCAGAGGTGAGGTGTGATCAGCCTCGAGACGCCTCAGCGGAAATGGGCCTCATCTCGCCTGGAGGGGAGAACCTCCTGGATTTTCTCGAGTTGCGGCAGGTCTTCTCGACTTACGACGGGGACCTCAGGGACCCGCTCTGGTGGCCTCAGGAAAGGCCAGTCCCCATGCGAGTTGCTAGGGGACCGCTCGGGATTCCTCTCCCGTCCATGCCGGGGCCTCAGTCCTTGTGTGGAGTCGGGGCCGGAACCTGAGGATTCCTCTCCAGTGTTGCCATGGACCTTGGGGTGCTTCTGAGTCTCCCCAGGGGAGTCAGGCCTCGTCTCGAGTGGGGGCATGCACGTGCGCTTTCCTCCCGAGCTGCAGCAGTAGTGTCACGCTTCCTGTCACGTGGATCAAGGGATCTGTGGCTTTCCCTCGAGGCTGTCCCTCGAGGCTTTCCCACGAGGCTTTCCCACAGGGCTGTGCCACGTGCCACCTTGGTGTGAGTCGATCCTAGGCGTGAAAGACGAGCCGGTGAAGGGAAAAGAGGTTCCTCTGGAATGGACTGAGACATCTGGGGGACTCTTGGAATGGTGGCACGACCCTGGAGTTCCTCTCGCCGTTCCTGTTGAGAGGGCCTCCTCTTGAGATGCGACGGGAACGCCGGGAACTCTTTCCCGACGAAGCAGGGAAAGGATCCCTCATCTCAAGCTACGAGGCGGAAACGGGGCTCCTCTGGATGTGGGCGGGACCCTCGTGATTCCTCTCGAGTGGAGACGGCTAGGTCGGGGAACTTCTTGATTTGCACCAAGGGTGTGAAGGAGCCTTTCGAAGTTCCAGAGGTGAGGTGTGATCAGCCACGAGACGCCTCAGCGGAAATGGGCCTCATCTCGCCTGGAGGGGAGAACCTCCTGGATTTTCTCGAGTTGCGGCAGGTCTTCTCGAGTTACGACGGGTACCTCAGGGACCCGCTCTGGTGGCCTCAGGAAAGGCCAGTCCCCATGCTTGTTGCTAGGCGACCTCTCGGGATTCCTCTCCCGTCCATGCTGGGGCCTCAGTCCTTGTGTGGAGTCGGGGCCGGAAACTGAGGATTCCTCTCCAGTATTGCCATGGATCTTGGGGTGCTTCTGAGTCTCCCCAGGGGAGTCAGGCTTCGTCACGAGTGGGGGCATGCACGTGCGCTTTCCTCCCGAGCTGCAGCAGTAGTGTCACGCTTCCTGTCACGTGGATCAAGGGATCTGTGGCTTTCCCTCAAGGCTGTCCCTCGAGGCTTTCCCACGAGGCTTTCCCACAGGGCTGTGCCACGTGCCACCTTGGTGTGAGTCGATCCTCAGCGTGAAAGACGAGCCGGTGAAGGGAAAAGAGGTTCCTTTGGAATGGACTGAGACATCTGGGGGACTCTTGGAATGGTGGCACGACCCTGGAGTTCCTCTCGCCGTTCCTGTTGAGAGGGCCTCCTCTTGAGATGCGACGGGAACGCCGGGAACTCTTTCCCGACGAAGCAGGGAAAGGATCCCTCATCTCGAGCTACGAGGCGGAAACGGGGCTCCTCTGGATGTGGGCGGGACCCTCGTGATTCCTCTCGAGTGGAGACGGCTAGGTCGGGGAACTTCTTGATTTGCACCAAGGGTGTGAAGGACCCTTTCGAAGTTCCAGAGGTGAGGTGTGATCAGCCTCGAGACGCCTCAGCGGAAATGGGCCTCATCTCGCCTGGAGGGGAGAACCTCCTGGATTTTCTCGAGTTGCGGCAGGTCTTCTCGAGTTACGACGGGGACCTCAGGGACCCGCTCTGGTGGCCTCAGGAAAGGCCAGTCCCCATGCGAGTTGCTAGGGGACCTCTCGGGATTCCCCTCCCGTCCATGCCGGGGCCTCAGTCCTTGTGTGGAGTCGGGGCCGGAAACTGAGGATTCCTCTCCAGTGTTGCCATGGATCTTGGGGTGCTTCTGAGTCTCCCCAGGGGAGTCAGGCCTCGTCTCGAGTGGGGGCATGCACGTGCGCTTTCCTCCCGAGCTGCAGCAGTAGTGTCACGCTTCCTGTCACGTGGATCAAGGGATCTGTGGCTTTCCCTCGAGGCTGTCCCTCGAGGCTGTCCCTCGAGGCTTTCCCACGAGGCTTTCCCACAGGGCTCTGCCACGTACCACCTTGGTGTGAGTCGATCCTCGGCGTGAAAGACGAGCCGGTGAAGGGAAAAGAGGTTCCTCTGGAATGGACTGAGACATCTGGGGGACTCTTGGAATGGTGGCACGACCCTGGAGTTCCTCTCGCCGTTCCTGTAGAGAGGGCCTCCTCTTGAGATGCGACGGGAACGCCGGGAACTCTTTCCCGACGAAGCAGGGAAAGGATCCCTCATCTCAAGCTACGAGGCGGAAACGGGGCTCCTCTGGATGTGGGCGGGACCCTCGTGATTCCTCTCGAGTGGAGACGGCTAGGTCGGGGAACTTCTTGATTTGCACCAAGGGTGTGAAGGACCCTTTCGAAGTTCCAGAGGTGAGGTGTGATCAGCCTCGAGACGCCTCAGCGGAAATGGGCCTCATCTCGCCTGGAGGGGAGAACCTCCTGTATTTTCTCGAGTTGCGGCAGGTCTTCTCGAGTTACGACGGGGACCTCAGGGACCCGCTCTGGTGGCCTCAGGAAAGGCCAGTCCCCATGCGAGTTGCTAGGGGACCTCTCGGGATTCCTCTCCCGTCCATGCCGGGGCCTCAGTCCTTGTGTGGAGTCGGGGCCGGAACCTGAGGATTCCTCTCCAGTGTTGCCATGGATCTTGGGGTGCTTCTGAGTCTCCCCAGGGGAGTCAGGCCTCGTCTCGAGTGGGGGCACGCACGTGCGCTTTCCTCCCGAGCTGTAGCAGTAGTGTCACGCTTCCTGTCACGTGGATCAAGGGATCTGTGGCTTTCCCTCGAGGCTGTCCCTCGAGGCTGTCCCTCGAGGCTTTCCCACGAGGCTTTCCCACAGGGCTGTGCCACATGCCACCTTGGTGTGAGTCGATCCTCGGCGTGAAAGACGAGCCGGTGAAGGGAATAGAGGTTCCTCTGGAATGGACTGAGACATCTGGGGGACTCTTGGAATGGTGGCACGACCCTGGAGTTCCTCTCGCCGTTCCTGTAGAGAGGGCCTCCTCTTAAGATGCGACGGGAACGCCGGGAACTCTTTCCCGACGAAGCAGGGAAAGGATCCCTCATCTCGAGCTACGAGGCGGAAACGGGGCTCCTCTGGATGTGGGCGGGACCCTCGTGATTCCTCTCGAGTGGAGACGGCTAGGTCGGGGAACTTCTTGATTTGCACCAAGGGTGTGAAGGACCCTTTCGAAGTTCCAGAGGTGAGGTGTGATCAGCCTCGAGACGCCTCAGCGGAAATGGGCCTCATCTCGCCTGGAGGGGAGAACCTCCTGGATTTTCTCGAGTTGCGGCAGGTCTTCTCGAGTTACGACGGGGACCTCAGGGACGGCTCTGGTGGCCTCAGGAAAGGCCAGTCCCCATGCGAGTTGCTAGGGGACCTCTCGGGATTCCTCTCCCGTCCATGCCGGGGCCTGAGTCCTTGTGTGGAGTCGGGGCCGGAACCTGAGGATTCCTCTCCAGTGTTGCCATGGATCTTGGGGTGCTTCTGAGTCTCCCCAGGGGAGTCAGGCCTCGTCTCGAGTGGGGGCATGCACGTGCGCTTTCCTCCCGAGCTGCAGCAGTAGTGTCACGCTTCCTGTCACGTGGATCAAGGGATCTGTGGCTTTCCCTCGAGGCTGTCCCTCGAGGCTTTCCCACGAGGCTTTGCCACAGGGCTGTGCCACGTGCCACCTTGGTGTGAGTCGATCCTCGGCGTGAAAGACGAGCCGGTGAAGGGAAAAGAGGTTCCTCTGGAATGGACTGAGACATCTGGGGGACTCTTGGAATGGTGGCACGACCCTGGAGTTCCTCTCGCCGTTCCTGTTGAGAGGGCCTCCTCTTGAGATGCGACGGGAAGGCCGGGAACTCTTTCCCGACGAAGCAGGGAAAGGATCCCTCATCTCGAGCTACGAGGCGGAAACGGGGCTCCTCTGGATGTGGGCGGGACCCTCGTGATTCCTCTCGAGTGGAGACGGCTAGGTCGGGGAACTTCTTGATTTGCACCAAGGGTGTGAAGGACCCTTTCGAAGTTCCAGAGGTGAGGTGTGATCAGCCTCGAGACGCCTCAGCGGAAATGGGCCTCATCTCGCCTGGAGGGGAGAACCTCCTGGATTTTCTCGAGTTGCGGCAGGTCTTCTCGAGTTACGACGGGGACCTCAGGGACCCGCTCTGGTGGCCTCAGGAAAGGCCAGTCCCCATGCGAGTTGCTAGGGGACCTCTCGGGATTCCTCTCCCGTCCATGCCGGGGCCTCAGTCCTTGTGTGGAGTCGGGGCCGGAACCTGAGGATTCCTCTCCAGTGTTGCCATGGATCTTGGGGTGCTTCTGAGTCTCCCCAGGGGAGTCAGGCCTCGTCTCGAGTGGGGGCATGCACGTGCGCTTTCCTCCCGAGCTGCAGCAGTAGTGTCACGCTTCCTGTCACGTGGATCAAGGGATCTGTGGCTTTCCCTCGAGGCTGTCCCTCGAGGCTTTCCCACGAGGCTTTCCCACAGGGCTGTGCCACGTGCCACCTTGGTGTGAGTCGATCCTCGGCGTGAAAGACGAGCCGGTGAAGGGAAAAGAGGTTCCTCTGGAATGGACTGAGACATCTGGGGGACTCTTGGAATGGTGGCACGACCCTGGAGTTCCTCTCGCCGTTCCTGTTGAGAGGGCCTCCTCTTGAGATGCGACGGGAACGCCGGGAACTCTTTCCCGACGAAGCAGGGAAAGGATCCCTCATCTCGAGCTACGAGGCGGAAACGGGGCTCCTCTGGATGTGGGCGGGACCCTCGTGATTCCTCTCGAGTGGAGACGGCTAGGTCGGGGAACTTCTTGATTTGCACCAAGGGTGTGAAGGACCCTTTCGAAGTTCCAGAGGTGAGGTGTGATCAGCCTCGAGACGCCTCAGCGGAAATGGGCCTCATCTCGCCTGGAGGGGAGAACCTCCTGGATTTTCTCGAGTTGCGGCAGGTCTTCTCGAGTTACGACGGGGACCTCAGGGACCCGCTCTGGTGGCCTCAGGAAAGGCCAGTCCCCATGCGAGTTGCTGGGGACCTCTCGGGATTCCCCTCCCGTCCATGCCGGGGCCTCAGTCCTTGTGTGGAGTCGGGGCCGGAAACTGAGGATTCCTCTCCAGTGTTGCCATGGATCTTGGGGTGCTTCTGAGTCTCCCCAGGGGAGTCAGGCCTCGTCTCGAGTGGGGGCATGCACGTGCGCTTTCCTCCCGAGCTGCAGCAGTAGTGTCACGCTTCCTGTCACGTGGATCAAGGGATCTGTGGCTTTCCCTTGAGGCTGTCCCTCGAGGCTGTCCCTCGAGGCTTTCCCACGAGGCTTTCCCACAGGGCTGTGCCACGTTCCACCTTGGTGTGAGTCGATCCTCGGCGTGAAAGACGAGCCGGTGAAGGGAAAAGAGGTTCCTCTGGAATGGACTGAGACATCTGAGGGACTCTTGGAATGGTGGCACGACCCTGGAGTTCCTCTCGCCGTTCCTGTTGAGAGGGCCTCCTCTTGAGATGCGACGGGAACGGCGGGAACTCTTTCCCGACGAAGCAGGGAAAGGATCCCTCATCTCGAGCTACGAGGCGGAAACGGGGCTCCTCTGGATGTGGGCGGGACCCTCGTGATTCCTCTCGAGTGGAGACGGCTAGGTCGGGGAACTTCTTGATTTGCACCAAGGGTGTGAAGGACCCTTTCGAAGTTCCAGAGGTGAGGTGTGATCAGCCTCGAGACGCCTCAGCGGAAATGGGCCTCATCTCGCCTGGAGGGGAGAACCTCCTGGATTTTCTCGAGTTGCGGCAGGTCTTCTCGACTTACGACGGGGACCTCAGGGACCCGCTCTGGTGGCCTCAGGAAAGGCCAGTCCCCATGCGAGTTGCTAGGGGACCTCTCGGGATTCCTCTCCCGTCCATGCCGGGGCCTCAGTCCTTGTGTGGAGTCGGGGCCGGAAACTGAGGATTCCTCTCCAGTGTTGCCATGGATCTTGGGGTGCTTCTGAGTCTCCCCAGGGGAGTCAGGCCTCGTCTCGAGTGGGTGCATGCACGTGCGCTTTCCTCCCGAGCTGCAGCAGTAGTGTCACGCTTCCTGTCACGTGGATCAAGGGATCTGTGGCTTTCCCTCGAGGCTGTCCCTCGAGGCTTTCCCACGAGGCTTTCCCACAGGGCTGTGCCACGTGCCACCTTGGTGGGAGTCGATCCTCGGCGTGAAAGACGAGCCGGTGAAGGGAAAAGAGGTTCCTCTGGAATGGACTGAGACATCTGGGGGACTCTTGGAATGGTGGCACGACCCTGGAGTTCCTCTCGCCGTTCCTGTTGAGAGGGCCTCCTCTTGAGATGCGACGGGAACGCCGGGAACTCTTTCCCGACGAAGCAGGGAAAGGATCCCTCATCTCGAGCTACGAGGCGGAAACGGGGCTCCTCTGGATGTGGGCGGGACCCTCGTGATTCCTCTCGAGTGGAGACGGCTAGGTCGGGGAACTTCTTGATTTGCACCAAGGGTGTGAAGGACCCTTTCGAAGTTCCAGAGGTGAGGTGTGATCAGCCTCGAGACGCCTCAGCGGAAATGGGCCTCATCTCGCCTGGAGGGGAGAACCTCCTGGATTTTCTCGAGTTGCGGCAGGTCTTCTCGAGTTACGACGGGGACCTCAGGGACCCGCTCTGGTGGCCTCAGGAAAGGCCAGTCCCCATGCGAGTTGCAGGGGACCTCTCGGGATTCCCCTCCCGTCCATGCCGGGGCCTCAGTATTTGTGTGGAGTCGGGGCCGGAAACTGAGGATTCCTCTCCAGTGTTGCCATGGATCTTGGGGTGCTTCTGAGTCTCCCCAGGGGAGTCAGGCCTCGTCTCGAGTGGGGGCATGCACGTGCGCTTTCCTCCCGACCTGCAGCAGTAGTGTCACGCTTCCTGTCACGTGGATCAAGGGATCTGTGGCTTTCCCTTGAGGCTGTCCCTCGAGGCTGTCCCTCGAGGCTTTCCCACGAGGCTTTCCCACAGGGCTGTGCCACGTTCCACCTTGGTGTGAGTCGATCCTCGGCGTGAAAGACGAGCCGGTGAAGGGAAAAGAGGTTCCTCTGGAATGGACTGAGACATCTGAGGGACTCTTGGAATGGTGGCACGACCCTGGAGTTCCTCTCACCGTTCCTGTAGAGAGGGCCTCCTCTTGAGATGCGACGGGAACGGCGGGAACTCTTTCCCGACGAAGCAGGGAAAGGATCCCTCATCTCGAGCTACGAGGCGGAAACGGGGCTCCTCTGGATGTGGGCGGGACCCTCGTGATTCCTCTCGAGTGGAGACGGCTAGGTTGGGGAACTTCTTGATTTGCACCAAGGGTGTGAAAGACCCTTTCGAAGTTCCAGAGGTGAGGTGTGATCAGCCTCGAGACGCCTCAGCAGAAATGGGCCTCATCTCGCCTGGAGGGGAGAACCTCCTGGATTTTCTCGAGTTGCGGCAGGTCTTCTCGAGTTACGACGGGGACCTCAGGGACACGCTCTTGTGGCCTCAGGAAAGGCCAGTCCCCATGCGAGTTGCTAGGGGACCTCTCGGGATTCCTCTCCCGTCCATGCCGGGGCCTCAGTCCTTGTGTGGAGTCGGGGCCGGAACCTGAGGATTCCTCTCCAGTGTTGCCATGGATCTTGGGGTGCTTCTGAGTCTCCCCAGGGGAGTCAGGCCTCGTCTCGAGTGGGGGCATGCACGTGCGCTTTCCTCCCGAGCTGCAGCAGTAGTGTCACGCTTCCTGTCACGTGGATCAAGGGATCTGTGGCTTTCCCTTGAGGCTGTCCCTCGAGGCTGTCCCTCGAGGCTTTCCCACGAGGCTTTCCCACAGGGCTGTGCCACGTTCCACCTTGGTGTGAGTCGATCCTCGGCGTGAAAGACGAGCCGGTGAAGGGAAAAGAGGTTCCTCTGGAATGGACTGAGACATCTGGGGGACTCTTGGAATGGTGGCACGACCCTGGAGTTCCTCTCGCCGTTCCTGTAGAGAGGGCCTCCTCTTGAGATGCGATGGGAACGGCGGGAACTCTTTCCCGACGAAGCAGGGAAAGGATCCCTCATCTCGAGCTACGAGGCGGAAACGGGGCTCCTCTGGATGTGGGCGGGACCCTCGTGATTCCTCTCGAGTGGAGACGGCTAGGTCGGGGAACTTCTTGATTTGCACCAAGGGTGTGAAGGACCCTTTCGAAGTTCCAGAGGTGAGGTGTGATCAGCCTCGAGACGCCTCAGCCGAAATGGGCCTCATCTCGCCTGGAGGGGAGAACCTCCTGGATTTTCTCGAGTTGCGGCAGGTCTTCTCGAGTTACGACGGGGACCTCAGGGACACGCTCTTGTGGCCTCAGGAAAGGCCAGTCCCCATGCGAGTTGCTAGGGGACCTCTCGGGATTCCTCTCCCGTCCATGCCGGGGCCTCAGTCCTTGTGTGGAGTCGGGGCCGGAACCTGAGGATTCCTCTCCAGTGTTGCCATGGATCTTGGGGTGCTTCTGAGTCTCCCCAGGGGAGTCAGGCCTCGTCTCGAGTGGGGGCATGCACGTGCGCTTTCCTCCCGAGCTGCAGCAGTAGTGTCACGCTTCCTGTCACGTGGATCAAGGGATCTGTGGCTTTCCCTCGAGGCTGTCCCTCGAGGCTGTCCCTCGAGGCTTTCCCACGAGGCTTTCCCACAGGGCTGTGCCACGTGCCACCTTGGTGTGAGTCGATCCTCGGCGTGAAAGACGAGCCGGCGAGGGAAAAGAGGTTCCTCTGGAATGGACTGAGACATCTGGGGGACTCTTGGAATGGTGGCACGACCCTGGAGTTCCTCTCGCCGTTCCTGTTGAGAGGGCCTCCTCTTGAGATGCGACGGGAACGCCGGGAACTCTTTCCCGACGAAGCAGGGAAAGGATCCCTCATCTCGAGCTACGAGGCGGAAACGGGGCTCCTCTGGATGTGGGCGGGACCCTCGTGATTCCTCTCGAGTGGAGACGGCTAGGTCGGGGAACTTCTGGATTTGCACCAAGGGTGTGAAGGACCCTTTCGAAGTTCCAGAGGTGAGGTGTGATCCGCCTCGAGACGCCTCAGCGGAAATGGGCCTCATCTCGCCTGGAGGGGAGAACCTCCTGGATTTTCTCGAGTTGCGGCAGGTCTTCTCGAGTTACGACGGGGACCTCAGGGACACGCTCTTGTGGCCTCAGGAAAGGCCAGTCCCCATGCGAGTTGCTAGGGGACCTCTCGGGATTCCTCTCCCGTCCATGCCGGGGCCTCAGTCCTTGTGTGGAGTCGGGGCCGGAACCTGAGGATTCCTCTCCAGTGTTGCCATGGATCTTGGGGTGCTTCTGAGTCTCCCCAGGGGAGTCAGGCCTCGTCTCGAGTGGGGGCATGCACGTGCGCTTTCCTCCCGAGCTGTAGCAGTAGTGTCACGCTTCCTGTCACGTGGATCAAGGGATCTGTGGCTTTCCCTCGAGGCTGTCCCTCGAGGCTGTCCCTCGAGGCTTTCCCACGAGGCTTTCCCACAGGGCTGTGCCACGTGCCACCTTGGTGTGAGTCGATCCTCGGCGTGAAAGACGAGCCGGTGAAGGGAAAAGAGGTTCCTCTGGAATGGACTGAGACATCTGGGGGACTCTTGGAATGGTGGCACGACCCTGGAGTTCCTCTCGCCGTTCCTGTAGAGAGGGCCTCCTCTTGAGATACGACGGGAACGCCGGGAACTCTTTCCCGACGAAGCAGGGAAAGGATCCCTCATCTCGAGCTACGAGGCGGAAACGGGGCTCCTCTGGATGTGGGCGGGACCCTCGTGATTCCTCTCGAGTGGAGACGGCTAGGTCGGGGAACTTCTTGATTTGCACCACGGGTGTGAAGGACCCTTTCGAAGTTCCAGAGGTGAGATGTGATCAGCCTCGAGACGCCTCAGCGGAAATGGGCCTCATCTCGCCTGGAGGGGAGAACCTCCTGGATTTTCTCGAGTTGCGGCAGGTCTTCTCGAGTTACGACGGGGACCTCAGGGACCCGCTCTGGTGGCCTCAGGAAAGGCCAGTCCCCATGCGAGTTGCTAGGGGACCTCTCGGGATTCCTCTCCCGTCCATGCCGGGGCCTGAGTCCTTGTGTGGAGTCGGGGCCGGAACCTGAGGATTCCTCTCCAGTGTTGCCATGGATCTTGGGGTGCTTCTGAGTCTCCCCAGGGGAGTCAGGCCTCGTCTCGAGTGGGGGCATGCACGTGCGCTTTCCTCCCGAGCTGCAGCAGTAGTGTCACGCTTCCTGTCACGTGGATCAAGGGATCTGTGGCTTTCCCTCGAGGCTGTCCCTCGAGGCTTTCCCACGAGGCTTTCCCACAGGGCTGTGCCACGTGCCACCTTGGAGTGAGTCGATCCTCGGCGTGAAAGACGAGCCGGTGAAGGGAAAAGAGGTTCCTCTGGAATGGACTGAGACATCTGGGGGACTCTTGGAATGGTGGCACGACCCTGGAGTTCCTCTCGCCGTTCCTGTTGAGAGGGCCTCCTCTTGAGATGCGACGGGAACGCCGGGAACTCTTTCACGACGAAGCAGGGAAAGGATCCCTCATCTCGAGCTACGAGGCGGAAACGGGGCTCCTCTGGATGTGGGCGGGACCCTCGTGATTCCTCTCGAGTGGAGACGGCTAGGTCGGGGAACTTCTTGATTTGCACCAAGGGTGTGAAGGACCCTTTCGAAGTTCCAGAGGTGAGGTGTGATCAGCCTCGAGACGCCTCAGCGGAAATGGGCCTCATCTCGCCTGGAGGGGAGAACCTCCTGGATTTTCTCGAGTTGCGGCAGGTCTTCTCGACTTACGACGGGGACCTCAGGGACCCGCTCTGGTGGCCTCAGGAAAGGCCAGTCCCCATGCGAGTTGCTAGGGGACCTCTCGGGATTCCTCTCCCGTCCATGCCGGGGCCTCAGTCCTTGTGTGGAGTCGGGGCCGGAAACTGAGGATTCCTCTCCAGTGTTGCCATGGATCTTGGGCTGCTTCTGAGTCTCCCCAGGGGAGTCAGGCCTCGTCTCGAGTGGGGGCATGCACGTGCGCTTTCCTCCCGAGCTGCAGCAGTAGTGTCACGCTTCCTGTCACGTGGATCAAGGGATCTGTGGCTTTCCCTCGAGGCTGTCCCTCGAGGCTGTCCCTCGAGGCTTTCCCACGAGGCTTTCCCACAGGGCTGTGCCACGTACCACCTTGGTGTGAGTCGATCCTCGGCGTGAAAGACGAGCCGGTGAAGGGAAAAGAGGTTCCTCTGGAATGGACTGAGACATCTGGGGGACTCTTGGAATGGTGGCACGACCCTGGAGTTCCTCTCACCGTTCCTGTAGAGAGGGCCTCCTCTTGAGATGCGACGGGAACGCCGGGAACTCTTTCCCGACGAAGCAGGGAAAGGATCCCTCATCTCGAGCTACGAGGCGGAAACGGGGCTCCTCTGGATGTGGGCGGGACCCTCGTGATTCCTCTCGAGTGGAGACGGCTAGGTCGGGGAACTTCTTGATTTGCACCAAGGGTGTGAAGGACCCTTTCGAAGTTCCAGAGGTGAGGTGTGATCAGCCTCGAGACGCCTCAGCAGAAATGGGCCTCATCTCGCCTGGAGGGGAGAACCTCCTGGATTTTCTCGAGTTGCGGCAGGTCTTCTCGAGTTACGACGGGGACCTCAGGGACACGCTCTTGTGGCCTCAGGAAAGGCCAGTCCCCATGCGAGTTGCTAGGGGACCTCTCGGGATTCCTCTCCCGTCCATGCCGGGGCCTCAGTCCTTGTGTGGAGTCGGGGCCGGAACCTGAGGATTCCTCTCCAGTGTTGCCATGGATCTTGGGGTGCTTCTGAGTCTCCCCAGGGGAGTCAGGCCTCGTCTCGAGTGGGGGCATGCACGTGCGCTTTCCTCCGGAGCTGCAGCAGTAGTGTCACGCTTCCTGTCACGTGGATCAAGGGATCTGTGGCTTTCCCTCGAGGCTGTCCCTCGAGGCTGTCCCTCGAGGCTTTCCCACGAGGCTTTCCCACAGGGCTGTGCCACGTGCCACCTTGGTGTGAGTCGATCCTCGGCGTGAAAGACGAGCCGGCGAGGGAAAAGAGGTTCCTCTGGAATGGACTGAGACATCTGGGGGACTCTTGGAATGGTGGCACGACCCTGGAGTTCCTCTCGCCGTTCCTGTTGAGAGGGCCTCCTCTTGAGATGCGACGGGAACGCCGGGAACTCTTTCCCGACGAAGCAGGGAAAGGATCCCTCATCTCGAGCTACGAGGCGAAAACGGGGCTCCTCTGGATGTGGGCGGGACCCTCGTGATTCCTCTCGAGTGGAGACGGCTAGGTCGGGGAACTTCTTGATTTGCACCAAGGGTGTGAAGGACCCTTTCGAAGTTCCAGAGGTGAGGTGTGATCAGCCTCGAGACGCCTCAGCGGAAATGGGCCTCATCTCGCCTGGAGGGGAGAACCTCCTGGATTTTCTCGAGTTGCGGCAGGTCTTCTCGAGTTACGACGGGGACCTCAGGGACCCGCTCTGGTGGCCTCAGGAAAGGCCAGTCCCCATGCGAGTTGCTCGGGGACCTCTCGGGATTCCTCTCCCGTCCATGCCGGGGCCTCAGTCCTTGTGTGGAGTCGGGGCCGGAACCTGAGGATTCCTCTCCAGTGTTGCCATGGATCTTGGGGTGCTTCTGAGTCTCCCCAGGGGAGTCAGGCCTCGTCTCGAGTGGGGGCATGCACGTGCGCTTTCCTCCCGAGCTGCAGCAGTAGTGTCACGCTTCCTGTCACGTGGATCAAGGGATCTGTGGCTTTCCCTCGAGGCTGTCCCTCGAGGCTTTCCCACGAGGCTTTCCCACAGGGCTGTGCCACGTGCCACCTTGGTGTGAGTCGATCCTCGGCGTGAAAGACGAGCCGGTGAAGGGAAAAGAGGTTCCTCTGGAATGTACTGAGACATCTGGGGGACTCTTGGAATGGTGGCACGACCCTGGAGTTCCTCTCGCCGTTCCTGTTGAGAGGGCCTCCTCTTGAGATGCGACGGGAACGCCGGGAACTCTTTCCCGACGAAGCAGGGAAAGGATCCCTCATCTCGAGCTACGAGGCGGAAACGAGGCTCCTCTGGATGTGGGCGCGACCCTCGTGATTCCTCTCGAGTGGAGACGGGTATGTCGGGGAACTTCTTGATTTGCACCAAGGGTGTGAAGGACCCTTTCGAAGTTCCAGAGGTGAGGTGTGATCAGCCTCGAGACGCCTCAGCGGAAATGGGCCTCATCTCGCCTGGAGGGGAGAACCTCCTGGATTTTCTCGAGTTGCGGCAGGTCTTCTCGAGTTACGACGGGGACCTCAGGGACCCGCTCTGGTGGCCTCAGGAAAGGCCAGTCCCCATGCGAGTTGCTAGGGGACCTCTCGGGATTCCTCTCCCGTCCATGCCGGGGCCTCAGTCCTTGTGTGGAGTCGGGGCCGGAACCTGAGGATTCCTCTCCAGTGTTGCCATGGATCTTGGGGTGCTTCTGAGTCTCCCCAGGGGAGTCAGGCCTCGTCTCGAGTGGGGGCATGCACGTGCGCTTTCCTCCCGAGCTGCAGCAGTAGTGTCACGCTTCCTGTCACGTGGATCAAGGGATCTGTGGCTTTCCCTCGAGGCTGTCCCTCGAGGCTTTCCCACGAGGCTTTCCCACAGGGCTGTGCCACGTGCCACCTTGGAGTGAGTCGATCCTCGGCGTGAAAGACGAGCCGGTGAAGGGAAAAGAGGTTCCTCTGGAATGGACTGAGACATCTGGGGGACTCTTGGAATGGTGGCACGACCCTGGAGTTCCTCTCGCCGTTCCTGTTGAGAGGGCCTCCTCTTGAGATGCGACGGGAACGCCGGGAACTCTTTCACGACGAAGCAGGGAAAGGATCCCTCATCTCGAGCTACGAGGCGGAAACGGGGCTCCTCTGGATGTGGGCGGGACCCACGTGATTTCTCTCGAGTGGAGACGGCTAGGTCGGGGAACTTCTTGATTTGCACCAAGGGTGTGAAGGACCCTTTCGAAGTTCCAGAGGTGAGGTGTGATCAGCCTCGAGATGCCTCAGCGGAAATGGGCCTCATCTCGCCTGGAGGGGAGAACCTCCTGGATTTTCTCGAGTTGCGGCAGGTCTTCTCGAGTTACGACGGGGACCTCAGGGACCCGCTCTGGTGGCCTCAGGAAAGGCCAGTCCCCATGCGAGTTGCTAGGGGACCTCTCGGGATTCCTCTCCCGTCCATGCCGGGGCCTGAGTCCTTGTGTGGAGTCGGGGCCGGAACCTGAGGATTCCTCTCCAGTGTTGCCATGGATCTTGGGGTGCTTCTGAGTCTCCCCAGGGGAGTCAGGCCTCGTCTCGAGTGGGGGCATGCACGTGCGCTTTCACCCCGAGCTGCAGCAGTAGTGTCACGCTTCCTGTCACGTGGATCAAGGGATCTGTGGCTTTCCCTCGAGGCTGTCCCTCGAGGCTTTCCCACGAGGCTTTCCCACAGGGCTGTGCCACGTGCCACCTTGGTGTGAGTCGATCCTCGGCGTGAAAGACGAGCCGGTGAAGGGAAAAGAGGTTCCTCTGGAATGGACTGAGATATCTGGGGGACTCTTGGAATGGTGGCACGACCCTGGAGTTCCTCTCGCCGTTCCTGTTGAGAGGGCCTCCTCTTGAGATGCGACGGGAACGCCGGGAACTCTTTCCCGACGAAGCAGGGAAAGGATCCCTCATCTCGAGCTACGAGGCGGAAACGGGGCTCCTCTGGATGTGGGCGGGACCCTCGTGATTCCTCTCGAGTGGAGACGGGTATGTCGGGGAACTTCTTGATTTGCACCAAGGGTGTGAAGGACCCTTTCGAAGTTCCAGAGGTGAGGTGTGATCAGCCTCGAGACGCCTCAGCGGAAATGGGCCTCATCTCGCCTGGAGGGGAGAACCTCCTGGATTTTCTCGAGTTGCGGCAGGTCTTCTCGAGTTACGACGGGGACCTCAGGGACCCGCTCTGGTGGCCTCAGGAAAGGCCAGTCCCCATGCGAGTTGCTAGGGGACCTCTCGGGATTCCTCTCCCGTCCATGCCGGGGCCTCAGTCCTTGTGTGGAGTCGGGGCCGGAACCTGAGGATTCCTCTCCTGTGTTGCCATGGATCTTGGGGTGCTTCTGAGTCTCCCCAGGGGTATCAGGCCTCGTCTCGAGTGGGGGCATGCACGTGTGCTTTCCTCCCGAGCTGCAGCAGTAGTGTCACGCTTCCTGTCACGTGGATCAAGGGATCTGTGGCTTTCCCTCGAGGCTGTCCCTCGAGGCTTTCCCACGAGGCTTTCCCACAGGGCTGTGCCACGTGCCACCTTGATGTGAGTCGATCCTCGGCGTGAAAGACGAGCCGGTGAAGGGAAAAGAGGTTCCTCTGGAATGGACTGAGGCATCTGGGGGACTCTTGGAATGGTGGCACGACCCTGGAGTTCCTCTCGCCGTTCCTGCTGAGAGGGCCTCCTCTTGAGATGCGACGGGAACGCCGGGAACTCTTTCCCGACGAAGCAGGGAAAGGATCCCTCATCTCGAGCTACGAGGCGGAAACGGGGCTCCTCTGGATGTGGGCGGGACCCTCGTGATTCCTCTCGAGTGGAGACGGGTATGTCGGGGAACTTCTTGATTTGCACCAAGGGTGTGAAGGACCCTTTCGAAGTTCCAGAGGTGAGGTGTGATCAGCCTCGAGACGCCTCAGCGGAAATGGGCCTCATCTCGCCTGGAGGGGAGAACCTCCTGGATTTTCTCGAGTTGCGGCAGGTCTTGTCGAGTTACGACGGGGACCTCAGGGACCCGCTCTGGTGGCCTCAGGAAAGGCCAGTCCCCATGCGAGTTGCTAGGGGACCTCTCGGGATTCCTCTCCCGTCCATGCCGGGGCCTCAGTCCTTGTGTGGAGTCGGGGCCAGAACCTGAGGATGCCTCTCCAGTGTTGCCATGGATCTTGGGGTGCTTCTGAGTCTCCCCAGGGGAGTCAGGCCTCGTCTCGAGTGGGGGCATGCACGTGCGCTTTCCTCCCGAGCTGCAGCAGTAGTGTCACGCTTCCTGTCACGTGGATCAAGGGATCTGTGGCTTTCCCTCGAGACTGTCCCTCGAGGCTTTCCCACGAGGCTTTCCCACAGGGCTGTGCCACGTGCCACCTTGGTGTGAGTCGATCCTCGGCGTGAAAGACGAGCCGGTGAAGGGAAAAGAGGTTCCTCTGGAATGGACTGAGACATCTGGGGGACTCTTGGAATGGTGGCACGACCCTGGAGTTCCTCTCGCCGTTCCTGTTGAGAGGGCCTCCTCTTGAGATGCGACGGGAACGCCGGGAACTCTTTCCCGACGAAGCAGGGAAAGGATCCCTCATCTCGAGCTACGAGGCGGAAACGGGGCTCCTCTGGATGTGGGCGGGACCCTCGTGATTCCCCTCGAGTGGAGACGGGTATGTTTCGGGGAACTTCTTGATTTGCACCAAGGGTGTGAAGGAGCCTTTCGAAGTTCCAGAGGTGAGGTGTGATCAGCCTCGAGACGTGTCAGCGGAAATGGGCCTCATCTCGCCTGGAGGGGAGAACCTCCTGGATTTTCTCGAGTTGCGGCAGGTCTTCTCGAGTTACGACGGGGACCTCAGGGACCCGCTCTGGTGGCCTCAGGAAAGGCCAGTCCCCATGCGAGTTGCTAGGGGACCTCTCGGGATTCCTCTCCCGTCCATGCCGGGGCCTCAGTCCTTGTGTGGAGTCGGGGCCGGAACTTGAGGATTCCTCTCCAGTGTTGCCATGGATCTTGGGGTGCTTCAGAGTCTCCCCAGGGGTGTCGGCCTCGTCTCGAGTGCGGGCATGCACGTGCGCTTTCCTCCCGAGCTGCAGCAGTAGTGTCACGCTTCCTGTCACGTGGATCAAGGGATCTGTGGCTTTCCCTCGAGGCTGTCCCTCGAGGCTTTCCCACGAGGCTTTCCCACAGGGCTGTGCCACGTGCCACCTTGGTGTGAGTCTTTCCTCGGCGTGAAAGACGAGCCGGTGAAGGGAAAAGAGGTTTCTCTGGAATGGACTGAGACATCTGAGGGACTCTTGGAATGGTGGCACGACCCTGGAGTTCCTCTCGCCGTTCCTGTTGAGAGTGCCTCCTCTTGAGATGCGACGGGAACGCCGGGAACTCTTTCCCGACGAAGCAGGGAAAGGATCCCTCATCTCGAGCTACGAGGCGGAAACGGGGCTCCTCTGGATGTGGGCGGGACCCTCGTGATTCCCCTCGAGTGGAGACGGGTATGTCGGGGAACTTCTTGATTTGCACCAAGGGTGTGAAGGAGCCTTTCGAAGTTCCAGAGGTGAGGTGTGATCAGCCTCGAGACGCCTCAGCGGAAATGGGCCTCATCTCGCCTGGAGGGGAGAACCTCCTGGATTTTCTCGAGTTGCGGCAGGTCTTCTCGAGTTACGACGGGGACCTCAGGGACCCGCTCTGGTGGCCTCAGGAAAGGCCAGTCCCCATGCGAGTTGCTAGGGGACCTCTCGGGATTCCTCTCCCGTCCATGCCGGGGCCTCAGTCCTTGTGTGGAGTCGGGGCCGGAACCTGAGGATTCCTCTCCAGTGTTGCCATGGATCTTGGGGTGCTTTTGAGTCTCCCCAGGGGAGTCAGGCCTCGTCTCGAGTGGGGGCATGCACGTGCGCTTTCCTCCCGAGCTGCAGAAGTAGTGTCACGCTTCCTGTCACGTGGATCAAGGGATCTGTGGCTTTCCCTCGAGGCTGTCCCTCGAGGCTTTCCCACGAGGCCTTCCCACAGGGCTACGTGCCACCTTGGTGTGAGTCGATCCTCGGCGTGAAAGACGAGCCGGTGAAGGGAAAAGAGGTTCCTCTGGAATGGACTGAGACATCTGGGGGACTCTTGGAATGGTGGCACGACCCTGGAGTTCCTCTCGCCGTTCCTGTTGAGAGGGCCTCCTCTTGAGATGCGACGGGAACGCCGGGAACTCTTTCCCGACGAAGCAGGGAAAGGATCCCTCATCTCGAGCTACGAGGCGGAAACGGGGCTCCTCTGGATGTGGGCGGGACCCTCGTGATTCTTCTCGAGTGGAGACGGGTATGTCGGGGAACTTCTTGATTTGCACCAAGGGTGTGAAGGACCCTTTCGAAGTTCCAGAGGTGAGGTGTGATCAGCCTCGAGACGCCTCAGCGGAAATGGGCCTCATCTCGCCTGGAGGGGAGAACCTCCTGGATTTTCTCGAGTTGCGGCAGGTCTTCTCGAGTTACGACGGGGACCTCAGGGACCCGCTCTGGTGGCCTCAGGAAAGGCCAGTCCCCATGCGAGTTGCTAGGGGACCTCTCGGGATTCCTCTCCCGTCCATGCCGGGGCCTCAGTCCTTGTGTGGAGTGGGGGCCGGAACCTGAGGATTCCTCTCCACTGTTGCCATGGATCTTGGGGTGCTTCTGAGTCTCCCCACGGGAGTCAGGCCTCGTCTCGAGTGGGGGCATGCACGTGCGCTTTCCTCCCGAGCTGCAGAAGTAGTGTCACGCTTCCTGTCACGTGGATCAAGGGATCTGTGGCTTTCCCTCGAGGCTGTCCCTCGAGGCTTTCCCACGAGGCTTTCCCATAGGGCTGTGCCACGTGCCACCTTAGTGTGAGTCGATCCTCGGCGTGAAAGACGAGCCGGTGAAGGGAAAAGAGGTTCCTCTGGAATGGACTGAGACATCTGGGGGACTCTTGGAATGGTGGCACGACCCTGGAGTTCCTCTCGCCGTTCCTGTTGAGAGGGCCTCCTCTTGAGATGCGACGGGAACGCCGGGAACTCTTTCCCGACGAAACAGGGAAAGGATCCCTCATCTCGAGCTACGAGGCGGAAACGGGGCTCCTCTGGATGTGGGCGGGACCCTCGTGATTCCCCTCGAGTGGAGACGGGTATGTCGGGGAACTTCTTGATTTGCACCAAGGGTGTGAAGGACCCTTTCGAAGTTCCAGAGGTGAGGTGTGATCAGCCTCGAGATGCCTCAGCGGAAATGGACCTCATCTCGCCTGGAGGGGAGAACCTCCTGGATTTTCTCGAGTTGCGGCAGGTCTTCTCGAGTTACGACGGGGACCTCAGGGACCCGCTCTGGTGGCCTCAGGAAAGGCCAGTCCCCATGCGAGTTGCTAGGGGACCTCTCGGGATTCCTCTCCCGTCCATGCCGGGGCCTCAGTCCTTGTGTGGAGTCGGGGCCGGAACCTGAGGATTCCTCTCCAGTGTTGCCATGGATCTTGGGGTGCTTCTGAGTCTCCCCAGGGGAGTCAGGCTTCGTCTCGAGTGGGGGCATGCACGTGCGCTTTCCTCCCGAGCTGCAGCAGTAGTGTCACGCTTACTGTCACGTGGATCAAGGGATCTGTGGCTTTCCCTCGAGGCTGTCCCTCGAGGCTTTCCCACGAGGCTTTCCCACAGGGCTGTGCCACGTGCCACCTTAGTGTGAGTCGATCCTCGGCGTGAAAGACGAGCCGGTGAAGGGAAAAGAGGTTCCTCTGGAATGGACTGAGACATCTGGGGGACTCTTGGAATGGTGGCACGACCCTGGAGTTCCTCTCGCCGTTCCTGTTGAGAGGGCCTCCTCTTGAGATGCGACGGGAACGCCGGGAACTCTTTCCCGACGAAGCAGGGAAAGGATCCCTCATCTCGAGCTACGAGGCGGAAACGGGGCTCCTCTGGATGTGGGCGGGACCCTCGTGATTCCTCTCGAGTGGAGACGGTTAGGTCGGGGAACTTCTTGATTTGCACCAAGGGTGTGAAGGACCCTTTCGAAGTTCCAGAGGTGAGGTGTGATCAGCCCCGAGACGCCTCAGCGGAAATGGGCCTCATCTCGCCTGGAGGGGAGAACCTCCTGGATTTTCTCGAATTGCGGCAGGTCTTCTCGAGGTACGACGGGGACCTCAGGGACCCGCTCTGGTGGCCTCAGGAAAGGCCAGTCCCCATGCGAGTTGCTAGGGGACCTCTCGGGATTCCTCTCCCGTCCATGCCGGGGCCTCAGTCCTTGTGTGGAGTCGGGGCCGGAACCTGAGGATTCCTCTCCAGTGTTGCCATGGATCTTGGGGTGCTTCTGAGTCTCCCCAGGGGAGTCAGGCCTCGTCTCGAGTGGGGGCATGCACGTGCGCTTTCCTCCCGAGCTGCAGCAGTAGTGTCACGCTTCCTGTCACGTGGATCAAGGGATCTGTGGCTTTCCCTCGAGGCTGTCCCTCGAGGCTTTCCCACGAGGCTTTCCCACAGGGCTGTGCCACGTGCCACCTTGGTGTGAGTCGATCCTCGGCGTGAAAGACGAGCCGGTGAAGGGAAAAGAGGTTCCTCTGGAATGGACTGAGATATCTGGGGGACTCTTGGAATGGTGGCACGACCCTGGAGTTCCTCTCGCCGTTCCTGTTGAGAGGGCCTCCTCTTGAGATGCGACGGGAACGCCGGGAACTCTTTCCCGACGAAGCAGGGAAAGGATCCCTCATCTCGAGCTACGAGGCGGAAACGGGGCTACTCTGGATGTGGGCGGGACCCTCGTGATTCCTCTCGAGTGGAGACGGTTAGGTCGGGGAACTTCTTGATTTGCACCACGGGTGTGAAGGACCCTTTCGAAGTTCCAGAGGTGAGGTGTGATCAGCCCCGAGACGCCTTAGCGGAAATGGGCCTCATCTCGCCTGGAGGGGAGAACCTCCTGGATTTTCTCGAATTGCGGCAGGTCTTCTCGAGGTACGACGGGGACCTCAGGGACCCGCTCTGGTGGCCTCAGGAAAGGCCAGTCCCCATGCGAGTTGCTAGGGGACCTCTCGGGATTCCTCTCCCGTCCATGCCGGGGCCTCAGTCCTTGTGTGGAGTCGGGGCCGGAACCTGAGGATTCCTCTCCAGTGTTGCCATGGATCTTGGGGTGCTTCTGAGTCTCCCCAGGGGAGTCAGGCCTCGTCTCGAGTGGGGGCATGCACGTGCGCTTTCCTCCCGAGCTGCAGCAGTAGTGTCACGCTTCCTGTCACGTGGATCAAGGGATCTGTGGCTTTCCCTCGAGGCTGTCCCTCGAGGCTTTCCCACGAGGCTTTCCCACAGGGCTGTGCCACGTGCCACCTTGGTGTGAGTCGATCCTCGGCGTGAAAGACGAGCCGGTGAAGGGAAAAGAGGTTCCTCTGGAATGGACTGAGATATCTGGGGGACTCTTGGAATGGTGGCACGACCCTGGAGTTCCTCTCGCCGTTCCTGTTGAGAGGGCCTCCTCTTGAGATGCGACGGGAACGCCGGGAACTCTTTCCCAACGAAGCAGGGAAAGGATCCCTCATCTCGAGCTACGAGGCAGAAACGGGGCTCCTCTGGATGTGGGCGGGACCCTCGTGATTCCTCTCGAGTGGAGACGGTTAGGTCGGGGAACTTCTTGATTTGCACCAAGGGTGTGAAGGACCCTTTCGAAGTTCCAGAGGTGAGGTGTGATCAGCCCCGAGACGCCTCAGCGGAAATGGGCCTCATCTCGCCTGGAGGGGAGAACCTCCTGGATTTTCTCGAATTGCGGCAGGTCTTCTCGAGGTACGACGGGGACCTCAGGGACCCGCTCTGGTGGCCTCAGGAAAGGCCAGTCCCCATGCGAGTTGCTAGGGGACCTCTCGGGATTCCTCTCCCGTCCATGCCGGGGCCTCAGTCCTTGTGTGGAGTCGGGGCCGGAACCTGAGGATTCCTCTCCAGTGTTGCCATGGATCTTGGGGTGCTTCTGAGTCTCCCCAGGGGAGTCAGGCCTCGTCTCGAGTGGGGGCATGCACGTGCGCTTTCCTCCCGAGCTGCAGCAGTAGTGTCACGCTTCCTGTCACGTGGATCAAGGGATCTGTGGCTTTCCCTCGAGGCTGTCCCTCGAGGCTTTCCCACGAGGCTTTCCCACAGGGCTGTGCCACGTGCCACCTTGGTGTGAGTCGATCCTCGGCGTGAAAGACGAGCCGGTGAAGGGAAAAGAGGTTCCTCTGGAATGGACTGAGATATCTGGGGGACTCTTGGAATGGTGGCACGACCCTGGAGTTCCTCTCGCCGTTCCTGTTGAGAGGGCCTCCTCTTGAGATGCGACGGGAACGCCGGGAACTCTTTCCCGACGAAGCAGGGAAAGGATCCCTCATCTCGAGCTAGGAGGCGGAAACGGGGCTACTCTGGATGTGGGCGGGACCCTCGTGATTCCTCTCGAGTGGAGACGGTTAGGTCGGGGAACTTCTTGATTTGCACCACGGGTGTGAAGGACCCTTTCGAAGTTCCAGAGGTGAGGTGTGATCAGCCCCGAGACGCCTTAGCGGAAATGGGCCTCATCTCGCCTGGAGGGGAGAACCTCCTGGATTTTCTCGAATTGCGGCAGGTCTTCTCGAGGTACGACGGGGACCTCAGGGACCCGCTCTGGTGGCCTCAGGAAAGGCCAGTCCCCATGCGAGTTGCTAGGGGACCTCTCGGGATTCCTCTCCCGTCCATGCCGGGGCCTCAGTCCTTGTGTGGAGTCGGGGCCGGAACCTGAGGATTCCTCTCCAGTGTTGCCATGGATCTTGGGGTGCTTCTGAGTCTCCCCAGGGGAGTCAGGCCTCGTCTCGAGTGGGGGCATGCACGTGCGCTTTCCTCCCGAGCTGCAGCAGTAGTGTCACGCTTCCTGTCACGTGGATCAAGGGATCTGTGGCTTTCCCTCGAGGCTGTCCCTCGAGGCTTTCCCACGAGGCTTTCCCACAGGGCTGTGCCACGTGCCACCTTGGTGTGAGTCGATCCTCGGCGTGAAAGACGAGCCGGTGAAGGGAAAAGAGGTTCCTCTGGAATGGACTGAGATATCTGGGGGACTCTTGGAATGGTGGCACGACCCTGGAGTTCCTCTCGCCGTTCCTGTTGAGAGGGCCTCCTCTTGAGATGCGACGGGAACGCCGGGAACTCTTTCCCGACGAAGCAGGGAAAGGATCCCTCATCTCGAGCTACGAGGCGGAAACGGGGCTCCTCTGGATGTGGGCGGGACCCTCGTGATTCCTCTCGAGTGGAGACGGCTAGGTCGGGGAACTTCTTGATTTGCACCAAGGGTGTGAAGGACCCTTTCGAAGTTCCAGAGGTGAGGTGTGATCAGCCTTGAGACCCCTCAGCCGAAATGGGCCTCATCTCGCCTGGAGGGGAGAACCTCCTGGATTTTCTCGAGTTGCGGCAGGTCTTCTCGAGGTACGACGGGGACATCAGGGATCCGCTCTGGTGGCCTCAGGAAAGGCCAGTCCCCATGCGAGTTGCTAGAGGACCTCTTGGGATTCCTCTCCCGTCCATGCCGGGGCCTCAGTCCTTGTGTGGAGTCGGGGCTGGAACCTAAGGATTCCTCTCCAGTGTTGCCATGGATCTTGGGGTGCTTCTGAGTCTCCCCAGGGGAGTCAGGCCTCGTCTCGAGTGGGGGCATGCACGTGCGCTTTCCTCCCGAGCTGCAGCAGTAGTGTCACGCTTCCTGTCACGTGGATCAAGGGATCTGTGGCTTTCCCTCGAGGCTGTCCCTCGAGGGTTTCCCACGAGGCTTTCCCACAGGGCTGTGCCACGTGCCACCTTGGTGTGATTCGACCCTCGGCGTGAAAGACGAGCCGGTGAAGGGAAAAGAGGTTCCTCTGGAATGGACTGAGACATCTGGGGGACTCTTGGAATGGTGGCACGACCCTGGAGTTCCTCTCGCCGTTCCTGTTGAGAGGGCCTCCTCTTGAGATGCGACGGGAACGCCGGGAACTCTTTCCCGACGAAGCAGGGAAAGGATCCCTCATCTCGAGGTACGAGGCGGAAACGGGGCTCCTCTGGATGTGGGCGGGACCCTCGTGATTCCTCTCGAGTGGAGACGGGTATGTCGGGGAACTTCTTGATTTGCACCAAGGGTGTGAAGGACCCTTTCGAAGTTCCAGAGGTGAGGTGTGATCAGCCTCGAGACCCCTCAGCCGAAATGGGCCTCATCTCGCCTGGAGGGGAGAACCTCCTGGATTTTCTCGAGTTGCGGCAGGTCTTCTCGAGGTACGACGGGGACCTCAGGGATCCGCTCTGGTGGCCTCAGGAAAGGCCAGTCCCCATGCGAGTTGCTAGAGGACCTCTCGGGATTCCTCTCCCGTCCATGCCGGGGCCTCAGTCCTTGTGTGGAGTCGGGGCTGGAACCTAAGGATTCCTCTCCAGTGTTGCCATGGATCTTGGGGTGCTTCTGAGTCTCCCCAGGGGAGTCAGGCCTCGTCTCGAGTGGGGGCATGCACGTGCGCTTTCCTCCCGAGCTGCAGCAGTAGTGTCACGCTTCCTGTCACGTGGATCAAGGGATCTGTGGCTTTCCCTCGAGGCTGTCCCTCGAGGCTTTCCCACGAGGCTTTCCCACAGGGCTGTGCCACGTGCCACCTTGGTGTGATTCGACCCTCGGCGTGAAAGACGAGCCGGTGAAGGGAAAAGAGGTTCCTCTGGAATGGACTGAGACATCTGGGGGACTCTTGGAATGGTGGCACGACCCTGGAGTTCCTCTCGCCGTTCCTGTTGAGAGGGCCTCCTCTTGAGATGCGACGGGAACGCCGGGAACTCTTTCCCGACGAAGCAGGGAAAGGATCCCTCATCTCGAGTGACGAGGCGGAAACGGGGCTCCTCTGGATGTGGGCGGGACCCTCGTGATTCCTCTCGAGTGGAGACGGGTATGTCGGGGAACTTCTTGATTTGCACCAAGGGTGTGAAGGACCCTTTCGAAGTTCCAGAGGTGAGGTGTGATCAGCCTCGAGACCCCTCAGCCGAAATGGGCCTCATCTCGCCTGGAGGGGAGAACCTCCTGGATTTTCTCGAGTTGCGGCAGGTCTTCTCGAGTTACGACGGGGACCTCAGGGACCCGCTCTGGTGGCGTCAGGAAAGGCCAGTCCCCATGCGAGTTGCTAAGGGACCTCTCGGGATTCCTCTCCCGTCCATGCCGGGGCCTCAGTCCTTGTGTGGAGTCGGGGCTGGAACCTAAGGATTCCTCTCCAGTGTTGCCATGGATCTTGGGGTGCTTCTGAGTCTCCCCAGGGGAGTCAGGCCTCGTCTCGAGTGGGGGCATGCACGTGCGCTTTCCTCCCGAGCTGCAGCAGTAGTGTCACGCTTCCTGTCACGTGGATCAAGGGATCTGTGGCTTTCCCTCGAGGCTGTCCCTCGAGGCTTTCCCACGAGGCTTTCCCACAGGGCTGTGCCACGTGCCACCTTGGTGTGAGTCGATCCTCGGCGTGAAAGACGAGCCGGTGAAGGGAAAAGAGGTTCCTCTGGAATGGACTGAGATATCTGGGGGACTCTTGGAATGGTGGCACGACCCTGGAGTTCCTCTCGCCGTTCCTGTTGAGAGGGCCTCCTCTTGAGATGCGACGGGAACGCCGGGAACTCTTTCCCGACGAAGCAGGGAAAGGATCCCTCATCTCGAGCTACGAGGCGGAAACGGGGCTCCTCTGGATGTGGGCGGGACCCTCGTGATTCCTCTCGAGTGGAGACGGCTAGGTCGGGGAACTTCTTGATTTGCACCAAGGGTGTGAAGGACCCTTTCGAAGTTCCAGAGGTGAGGTGTGATCAGCCTCGAGACCCCTCAGCCGAAATGGGCCTCATCTCGCCTGGAGGGGAGAACCTCCTGGATTTTCTCGAGTTGCGGCAGGTCTTCTCGAGGTACGACGGGGACATCAGGGATCCGCTCTGGTGGCCTCAGGAAAGGCCAGTCCCCATGCGAGTTGCTAGAGGACCTCTTGGGATTCCTCTCCCGTCCATGCCGGGGCCTCAGTCCTTGTGTGGAGTCGGGGCTGGAACCTAAGGATTCCTCTCCAGTGTTGCCATGGATCTTGGGGTGCTTCTGAGTCTCCCCAGGGGAGTCAGGCCTCGTCTCGAGTGGGGGCATGCACGTGCGATTTCCTCCCGAGCTGCAGCAGTAGTGTCACGCTTCCTGTCACGTGGATCAAGGGATCTGTGGCTTTCCCTCGAGGCTGTCCCTCGAGGCTTTCCCACGAGGCTTTCCCACAGGGCTGTGCCACGTGCCACCTTGGTGTGATTCGACCCTCGGCGTGAAAGACGAGCCGGTGAAGGGAAAAGAGGTTCCTCTGGAATGGACTGAGACATCTGGGGGACTCTTGGAATGGTGGCACGACCCTGGAGTTCCTCTCGCCGTTCCTGTTGAGAGGGCCTCCTCTTGAGATGCGACGGGAACGCCGGGAACTCTTTCCCGACGAAGCAGGGAAAGGATCCCTCATCTCGAGCTACGAGGCGGAAACGGGGCTCCTCTGGATGTGGGCGGGACCCTCGTGATTCCTCTCGAGTGGAGACGGCTAGGTCGGGGAACTTCTTGATTTGCACCAAGGGTGTGAAGGACCCTTTCGAAGTTCCAGAGGTGAGGTGTGATCAGCCTCGAGACCCCTCAGCCGAAATGGGCCTCATCTCGCCTGGAGGGGAGAACCTCCTGGATTTTCTCGAGTTGCGGCAGGTCTTCTCGAGGTACGACGGGGACCTCAGGGATCCGCTCTGGTGGCCTCAGAAAAGGCCAGTCCCCATGCGAGTTGCTAGAGGACCTCTCGGGATTCCTCTCCCGTCCATGCCGGGGCCTCAGTCCTTGTGTGGAGTCGGGGCTGGAACCTAAGGATTCCTCTCCAGTGTTGCCATGGATCTTGGGGTGCTTCTGAGTCTCCCCAGGGGAGTCAGGCCTCGTCTCGAGTGGGGGCATGCACGTGCGCTTTCCTCCCGAGCTGCAGCAGTAGTGTCACGCTTCCTGTCACGTGGATCAAGGGATCTGTGGCTTTCCCTCGAGGCTGTCCCTCGAGGCTTTCCCACGAGGCTTTCCCACAGGGCTGTGCCACGTGCCACCTTGGTGTGATTCGACCCTCGGCGTGAAAGACGAGCCGGTGAAGGGAAAAGAGGTTCCTCTGGAATGGACTGAGACATCTGGGGGACTCTTGGAATGGTGGCACGACCCTGGAGTTCCTCTCGCCGTTCCTGTTGAGAGGGCCTCCTCTTGAGATGCGACGGGAACGCCGGGAACTCTTTCCCGACGAAGCAGGGAAAGGATCCCTCATCTCGAGTGACGAGGCGGAAACGGGGCTCCTCTGGATGTGGGCGGGACCCTCGTGATTCCTCTCGAGTGGAGACGGGTATGTCGGGGAACTTCTTGATTTGCACCAAGGGTGTGAAGGACCCTTTCGAAGTTCCAGAGGTGAGGTGTGATCAGCCTCGAGACCCCTCAGCCGAAATGGGCCTCATCTCGCCTGGAGGGGAGAACCTCCTGGATTTTCTCGAGTTGCGGCAGGTCTTCTCGAGTTACGACGGGGACCTCAGGGACCCGCTCTGGTGGCGTCAGGAAAGGCCAGTCCCCATGCGAGTTGCTAAGGGACCTCTCGGGATTCCTCTCCCGTCCATGCCGGGGCCTCAGTCCTTGTGTGGAGTCGGGGCTGGAACCTAAGGATTCCTCTCCAGTGTTGCCATGGATCTTGGGGTGCTTCTGAGTCTCCCCAGGGGAGTCAGGCCTCGTCTCGAGTGGGGGCATGCACGTGCGCTTTCCTCCCGAGCTGCAGCAGTAGTGTCACGCTTCCTGTCACGTGGATCAAGGGATCTGTGGCTTTCCCTCGAGGCTGTCCCTCGAGGCTTTCCCACGAGGCTTTCCCACAGGGCTGTGCCACGTGCCACCTTGGTGTGAGTCGATCCTCGGCGTGAAAGACGAGCCGGTGAAGGGAAAAGAGGTTCCTCTGGAATGGACTGAGATATCTGGGGGACTCTTGGAATGGTGGCACGACCCTGGAGTTCCTCTCGCCGTTCCTGTTGAGAGGGCCTCCTCTTGAGATGCGACGGGAACGCCGGGAACTCTTTCCCGACGAAGCAGGGAAAGGATCCCTCATCTCGAGCTACGAGGCGGAAACGGGGCTCCTCTGGATGTGGGCGGGACCCTCGTGATTCCTCTCGAGTGGAGACGGCTAGGTCGGGGAACTTCTTGATTTGCACCAAGGGTGTGAAGGACCCTTTCGAAGTTCCAGAGGTGAGGTGTGATCAGCCTCGAGACCCCTCAGCCGAAATGGGCCTCATCTCGCCTGGAGGGGAGAACCTCCTGGATTTTCTCGAGTTGCGGCAGGTCTTCTCGAGGTACGACGGGGACATCAGGGATCCGCTCTGGTGGCCTCAGGAAAGGCCAGTCCCCATGCGAGTTGCTAGAGGACCTCTTGGGATTCCTCTCCCGTCCATGCCGGGGCCTCAGTCCTTGTGTGGAGTCGGGGCTGGAACCTAAGGATTCCTCTCCAGTGTTGCCATGGATCTTGGGGTGCTTCTGAGTCTCCCCAGGGGAGTCAGGCCTCGTCTCGAGTGGGGGCATGCACGTGCGATTTCCTCCCGAGCTGCAGCAGTAGTGTCACGCTTCCTGTCACGTGGATCAAGGGATCTGTGGCTTTCCCTCGAGGCTGTCCCTCGAGGCTTTCCCACGAGGCTTTCCCACAGGGCTGTGCCACGTGCCACCTTGGTGTGATTCGACCCTCGGCGTGAAAGACGAGCCGGTGAAGGGAAAAGAGGTTCCTCTGGAATGGACTGAGACATCTGGGGGACTCTTGGAATGGTGGCACGACCCTGGAGTTCCTCTCGCCGTTCCTGTTGAGAGGGCCTCCTCTTGAGATGCGACGGGAACGCCGGGAACTCTTTCCCGACGAAGCAGGGAAAGGATCCCTCATCTCGAGCTACGAGGCGGAAACGGGGCTCCTCTGGATGTGGGCGGGACCCTCGTGATTCCTCTCGAGTGGAGACGGCTAGGTCGGGGAACTTCTTGATTTGCACCAAGGGTGTGAAGGACCCTTTCGAAGTTCCAGAGGTGAGGTGTGATCAGCCTCGAGACCCCTCAGCCGAAATGGGCCTCATCTCGCCTGGAGGGGAGAACCTCCTGGATTTTCTCGAGTTGCGGCAGGTCTTCTCGAGGTACGACGGGGACCTCAGGGATCCGCTCTGGTGGCCTCAGGAAAGGCCAGTCCCCATGCGAGTTGCTAGAGGACCTCTCGGGATTCCTCTCCCGTCCATGCCGGGGCCTCAGTCCTTGTGTGGAGTCGGGGCTGGAACCTAAGGATTCCTCTCCAGTGTTGCCATGGATCTTGGGGTGCTTCTGAGTCTCCCCAGGGGAGTCAGGCCTCGTCTCGAGTGGGGGCATGCACGTGCGCTTTCCTCCCGAGCTGCAGCAGTAGTGTCACGCTTCCTGTCACGTGGATCAAGGGATCTGTGGCTTTCCCTCGAGGCTGTCCCTCGAGGCTTTCCCACGAGGCTTTCCCACAGGGCTGTGCCACGTGCCACCTTGGTGTGATTCGACCCTCGGCGTGAAAGACGAGCCGGTGAAGGGAAAAGAGGTTCCTCTGGAATGGACTGAGACATCTGGGGGACTCTTGGAATGGTGGCACGACCCTGGAGTTCCTCTCGCCGTTCCTGTTGAGAGGGCCTCCTCTTGAGATGCGACGGGAACGCCGGGAACTCTTTCCCGACGAAGCAGGGAAAGGATCCCTCATCTCGAGGTACGAGGCAGAAACGGGGCTCCTCTGGATGTGGGCGGGACCCTCGTGATTCCTCTCGAGTGGAGACGGGTATGTCGGGGAACTTCTTGATTTGCACCAAGGGTGTGAAGGACCCTTTCGAAGTTCCAGAGGTGAGGTGTGATCAGCCTCGAGACCCCTCAGCCGAAATGGGCCTCATCTCGCCTGGAGGGGAGAACCTCCTGGATTTTCTCGAGTTGCGGCAGGTCTTCTCGAGTTACGACGGGGACCTCAGGGACCCGCTCTGGTGGCGTCAGGAAAGGCCAGTCCCCATGCGAGTTGCTAGGGGACCTCTCGGGATTCCTCTCCCGTCCATGCCGGGGCCTCAGTCCTTGTGTGGAGTCGGGGCCGGAATCTGAGGAATCCTCTCCAGTGTTGCCATGGATCTTGGGGAGCTTCTGAGTCTCCCCAGGGGAGTCAGGCCTCATCTCGAGTGGGGGCATGCACGTCCGCTTTCCTCCCGAGCTGCAGCAGTAGTGTCACGCTTCCTGTCACGTGGATCAAGGGATCTGTGGCTTTCCCTCGAGGCTGTCCCTCGAGGCTTTCCCACGAGGCTTTCCCACAGGGCTGTGCCACGTGCCACCTTGGTGTGAGTCGATCCTCGGCGTGAAAGACGAGCCGGTGAAGGGAAAAGAGGTTCCTCTGGAATGGACTGAGACATCTGGGGGACTCTTGGAATGGTGGCACGACCCGGAGCTCCTCTCGCCGTTCCTGTTGAGAGGGCCTCCTCTTGAGATGCGACGGGAACGCCGGGAACTCTTTCCCGACGAAGCAGGGAAAGGATCCCTCATCTCGAGCTATGAGGCGGAAACGGGGCTCCTCTGGATGTGGGCGGGACACTCGTGATTCCCCTCGAGTGGAGACGGGTATGTCGGGGAACTTCTTGATTTGCACCAAGGGTGTGAAGGACCCTTTCGAAGTTCCAGAGGTGAGGTGTGATCAGCCTCGAGACGCCTCAGCGGAAATGGGCCTCATCTCGCCTGGAGGGGAGAACCTCCTGGATTTTCTCGAGTTGCAGCAGGTCTTCTCGAGTTACGACGGGGACCACAGGGACTCACTCTGGTGGCCTCAGGAAAGGCCAGTCCCCATGCGAGTTGCTAGGGGACCTCTCGGGATTCCGCTCCCGTCCATGCCGGGGCCTCAGTCCTTGTGTGGAGTCGGGGCCGGAACCTGAGGATTCCTCTCCAGTGTTGCCATGGATCTTGGGGTGTTTCTGAGTCTCCCCAGGGGAGTCAGGCCTCGTCTCAAGTGGGGGCATGCACATGCGCTTTCCTCCCGAGCTGCAGCAGTAGTGTCACGCTTCCTGTCACGTGGATCAAGGAATCTGTGGCTGTCCATCGAGGCTTTCCCACGAGGCTTTCCCACAGGGCTGTGCCACGTGCCACCTTGGTGTGAGTCGATCCTCGGCGTGAAAGACGAGCCGCTGAAGGGAAAAGAGGTTCCTCTGGAATGGACTGAGACATCTGGGAGACTCTTGGAATGGTGGCACGACCCTGGAGTTCCTCTCGCCGTTCCTGTTGAGAGGGCCTCCTCTTGAGATGCGACGGGAACGCCGGGAATTCTTTCCCGACGAAGCAGGGAAAGGATCCCTCATCTCGAGCTACGAGGCGGAAACGGGGCTCCTCTGGATGTGGGCGGGACCCTCGTGATTCCTCTCGAGTGGAGACGGCTAGGTCGGGGAACTTCTTGATTTGCACCAAGGGTGTGAAGGACCCTTTCGAAGTTCCAGAGGTGAGGTGTGATCAGCCTCGAGACGCCTCAGCGGAAATGGGCCTCATCTCGCCTGGAGGGGAGAACCTCCTGGATTTTGTCGAGTTGCGGCAGGTCTTCTCGAGTTACGACGGGGACCACAGGGACGCACTCTGGTGGCCTCAGGAAAGGCCAGTCCCCATGTGAGTTGCTAGGGGACCTCTCGGGATTCCGCTCCCGTCCATGCCGGGGCCTCAGTCCTTGTGTGGAGTCGGGGCCGGAACCTGAGGAATCCTCTCCAGTGTTGCCATGGATCTTGGGGTGCTTCTGAGTCTCCCCAGGGGAGTCAGGCCTCGTCTCAAGTGGGGGCATGCACATGCGCTTTCCTCCCGAGCTGCAGCAGTAGTGTCACGCTTCCTGTCACGTGGATCAAGGAATCTGTGGCTGTCCATCGAGGCTTTCCCACGAGGCTTTCCCACAGGGCTGTGCCACGTGCCACCTTGGTGTGAGTCGATCCTCGGCGTGAAAGACGAGCCGCTGAAGGGAAAAGAGGTTCCTCTGGAATGGACTGAGACATCTGGGGGACTCTTGGAATGGTGGCACGACCCTGGAGTTCCTCTCGCCGTTCCTGTTGAGAGGGCCTCCTCTTGAGATGCGACGGGAACGCCGGGAATTCTTTCCCGACGAAGCAGGGAAAGGATCCCTCATCTCGAGCTACGAGGCGGAAACGGGGCTCCTCTGGATGTGGGCGGGACCCTCGTGATTCCTCTCGAGTGGAGACGGCTAGGTCGGGGAACTTCTTGATTTGCACCAAGGGTGTGAAGGACCCTTTCGAAGTTCCAGAGGTGAGGTGTGATCAGCCTCGAGACGCCTCAGCGGAAATGGGCCTCATCTCGCCTGGAGGGGAGAACCTCCTGGATTTTGTCGAGTTGCGGCAGGTCTTCTCGAGTTACGACGGGGACCACAGGGACGCACTCTGGTGGCCTCAGGAAAGGCCAGTCCCCATGCGAGTTGCTAGGGGACCTCTCGGGATTCCGCTCCCGTCCATGCCGGGGCCTCAGTCCTTGTGTGGAGTCGGGGCCGGAACCTGAGGATTCCTCTCCAGTGTTGCCATGGATCTTGGGGTGCTTCTGAGTCTCCCCAGGGTAGTCAGGCCTCGTCTCTTGTGGGGGCATGCACGTGCGCTTTCCTCCCGAGCTGCAGCAGTAGTGTCACGCTTCCTGTCACGTGGATCAAGGGATCTGTGGCTGTCCATCGAGGCTTTCCCACGAGGCTTTCCCACAGGGCTGTGCCACGTGCCACCTTGGTGTGAGTCGATCCTCGGCGTGAAAGACGAGCCGGTGAAGGGATAAGAGGTTCCTCTGGAATGGACTGAGACATCTGGGGGACTCTTGGAATGGTGGCACGACCCTGGAGTTCCTCTCGCCGTTCCTGTTGAGAGGGCCTCCTCTTGAGATGCGACGGGAACGCCGGGAACTCTTTCCCGACGAAGCAGGGAAAGGATCCCTCATCTCGAGTGACGAGGCGGAAACGGGGCTCCTCTGGATGTGGGCGGGACCCTCGTGATTCCTCTCGAGTGGAGACGGGTATGTCGGGGAACTTCTTGATTTGCACCAAGGGTGTGAAGGACCCTTTCGAAGTTCCAGAGGTGAGGTGTGATCAGCCTCGAGACGCCTCAGCGGAAATGGGCCTCATCTCGCCTGGAGGGGAGAACCTCCTGGATTTTCTCGAGTTGCGGCAGGTCTTCTCGAGTTACGACGGGGACCTCAGGGACCCGCTCTGGTGGCCTCAGGAAAGGCCAGTCCCCATGCGAGTTGCTAGGGGACCTCTCGGGATTCCTCTCCCGTCCATACCGGGGCCTCAGTCCTTGTGTGGAGTCGGGGCCGGAACCTGAGGATTCCTCTCCAGTGTTGCCATGGATCTTGGGGTGATTCTGAGTATCCCCAGGGGAGTCAGGCCTCGTCTCGAGTGGGGGCATGCACGTGCGCTTTCCTGCCGAGCTGCAGCAGTAGTGTCACGCTTCCTGTCACGTGGATCAAGGGATCTGTGGCTTTCCCTCGAGGCTGTCCCTCGAGGCTTTCCCACGAGGCTTTCCCACAGGGCTGTGCCACGTGCCACCTTGGTGGGAGTCGATCCTCGGCGTGAAAGACGAGCCGGTGAAAGGAAAAGAGGTTCCTCTGGAATGGACTGAGACATCTGGGGGACTCTTGGAATGGTGGCACGACCCTGGAGTTCCTCTCGCCTTTCCTGTTGAGAGGGCCTCCTCTTGAGATGCGACGGGAACGCCGGGAACTCTTTCCCGACGAAGCAGGGAAAGGATCCCTCATCTCGAGCTACGAGGCGGAAACGGGGCTCCTTTGGATGTGGGCGGGACCCTCATGATTCCTCTCGAGTGGAGACGGGTATGTCGGGGAACTTCTTGATTTGCACCAAGGGTGTGAAGGACCCTTTCGAAGTTCCAGACGTGAGGTGTGATCAGCCTCGAGACGCCTCAGCGGAAATGGGCCTCATCTCGCCTGGAGGGGAGAACCTCCTGGATTTTCTCGAGTTGCGGCAGGTCTTCTCGAGTTACGACGGGGACCTCAGGGACCCGCTCTGGTGGCCTCAGGAAAGGCCAGTCCCCATGCGAGTTGCTAGGGGACCTCTCGGGATTCCTCTCCCGTCCATGCCGGGGCCTCAGTCCTTGTGTGGAGTCGAGGCCGGAACCTGAGGATTCCTCTCCAGTGTTGCCATGGATCTTGGGGTGCTTCTGAGTCTCCCCAGGGGAGTCAGGCCTCGTCTCGAGTGGGGGCATGCACGTGCGCTTTCCTCCCGAGCTGCAGCAGTAGTGTCACGCTTCCTGTCACGTGGATCAAGGGATCTGTGGCTTTCCCTCGAGGCTGTCCCTCGAGGCTTTCCCACGAGGCTTTCCCACAGGGCTGTGCCACGTGCCACCTTGGTGTGAGTCGATCCTCGGCGTGAAAGACGAACCGGTGAAGGGAAAAGAGGTTCCTCTGGAATGGACTGAGACATCTGGGGGACTCTTGGAATGGTGGCACGACCCTGGAGTTCCTCTCGCCGTTCCTGTTGAGAGGGCCTCCTCTTGAGATGCGACGGGAACGCCGGGAAATCTTTCCCGACGAAGCAGGGAAAGGATCCCTCATCTCGAGCTACGAGGCGGAAACGGGGCTCCTCTTGTCGTGGGCGGGACCCTCGTGATTCCTCTCGAGTGGAGACGGCTAGGTCGGGGAACTTCTTGATTTGCACCAAGGGTGTGGAGGAGCCTTTCGAAGTTCCAGAGGTGAGGTGTGATCAGCCTCCAGACGCCTCAGCGGAAATGGGCCTCATCTCGCCTGGAGGGGAGAACCTCCTGGATTTTCTCGAGTTGCGGCAGGTCTTCTCGAGTTACGACGGGGACCTCAGGGACCCGCTCTGGTGGCCTCAGGAAAGGCCAGTCCCCATGCGAGTTGCTAGGGGACCTCTCGGGATTCCTCTCCCGTCCATGCCGGGGCCTCAGTGCTTGTGTGGAGTCGGGGCCGGAACCTGAGGATTCCTCTCCAGGGTTGCAATGGATCTTGGGGTGCTTCTGACTCTCCCCAGGGGAGTCAGGACTCGTCTCGAGTGGGGGCATGCACGTGAGCTTTCCTCCCGAGCTGCAGCAGTAGTGTCACTCTTCCTGTCACGTGGATCAAGGGATCTGTGGCTTTCCCTCGAGGCTGTCCCTCGAGGCTTTCCCACGAGGCTTTCCCACAGGGCTGTGCCACGTGCCACCTTGGTGTGAGTCGATCCTCGGCGTGAAAGACGAGCCGGTGAAGGGAAAAGAGGTTCCTCTGGAATGGACTGAGACATCTGGGGGACTCTTGGAATGGTGGCACGACCCTGGAGTTCCTCTCGCCGTTCCTGTTGAGAGGGCCTCCTCTTGAGATGCGACGGGAACGCCGGGAACTCTTTCCCGACGAAGCAGGGAAAGGATCCCTCATCTCGAGCTACGAGGCGGAAACGGGGCTCCTCTGGACGTGGGCGGGACCCTCGTGATTCCTCTCGAGTGGAGACGGGTATGTCGGGGAACTTCTTGATTTGCACCAAGGGTGTGAAGGACCCTTTTGAAGTTCCAGAGGTGAGGTGTGATCAGCCTCGAGACGCCACAGCGGAAATGGGCCTCATCTCGCCTGGAGGGGAGAACCTCCTGGATTTTCTCGAGTTGCGGCAGGTCTTCTCGAGTTACGACGGGGACCTCAGGGACCCGCTCTGGTGGCGTCAGGAAAGGCCAGACCCCATGCGAGTTGCTAGGGGACCTCTCGGGATTCCTCTCCCGTCCATGCCGCGGCCTCAGTCCTTGTGTGGAGTCGGGGCCGGAACCTGAGGATTCCTCTCCAATGTTGCCATGGATCTTGGGGTGCTTCTGAGTCTCCCCAGGGGAGTCAGGCCTCGTCTCGAGTGGGGGCATGCACGTGCGCTTTCCTCCCGAGCTGCAGCAGTAGTGTCACGCTTCCTGTCACGTGGATCAAGGGATCTGTGGCTGTCCATCGAGGCTTTCCCACGAGGCTTTCCCACAGGGCTGTGCCACGTGCCACCTTGGTGTGAGTCGATCCTCGGCGTGAAAGACGAGCCGGTGAAGGGAAAAGAGGTTCCTCTGGAATGGACTGAGACATCTGGGGGACTCTTGGAATGGTGGCACGACCCTGGAGTTCCTCTCGCCGTTCCTGTTGAGAGGGCCTCCTCTTGAGATGCGACGGGAACGCCGGGAACTCTTTCCCGACGAAGCAGGGAAAGGATCCCTCATCTCGAGCTACGAGGCGGAAACGGGGCTCCTCTGGATGTGGGCGGGACCCTCGTGATTCCTCTCGAGTGGAGACGGGTATGTCGGGGAACTTCTTGATTTGCACCAAGGCTGTGAAGGACCCTTTCGAAGTTCCAGAGGTGAGGTGTGATCAGCCTCGAGACGCCTCAGCGGAAATGGGCCTCATCTCGCCTGGAGGGGAGAACCTTCTGGATTTTCTCGAGTTGCGGCAGGTCTTCTCGAGTTACGACGGGGACCTCAGGGACCCGCTCTGGTGGCCTCAGGAAAGGCCAGTCCCCATGCGAGTTGCTAGGGGACCTCTCGGGATTCCTCTCCCGTCCATGCCGGGGCCTCAGTCCTTGTGTGGAGTCGGGGCCGGAACCTGAGGATTCCTCTCCAGTGTTGCCATGGATCTTGGGGTGCTTCTGAGTCTCCCCAGGGGAGTCAGGCCTCGTCTCGAGTGGGGGCATGCACGTGCGCTTTCCTCCCGAGCTGCAGCAGTAGTGTCACGCTTCCTGTCACGTGGATCAAGGGATCTGTGGCTTTCCCTCGAGGCTGTCCCTCGAGGCTTTCCCACGAGGCTTTCCCACAGGGCTGTGCCACGTGCCACCTTGGTGGGAGTCGATCCTCGGCGTGAAAGACGAGCCGGTGAAGGGAAAAGAGTTTCCTCTGGAATGGACTGAGACATCTGGGGGACTCTTGGAATGGTGGCACGACCCTGGAGTTCCTCTCGCCGTTCCTGTTGAGAGGGCCTCCTCTTGAGATGCGACGGGAACGCCGGGAACTCTTTCCCGACGAAGCAGGGAAAGGATCCCTCATCTCGAGCTACGAGGCGGAAACGGGGCTCCTCTGGATGTGGGCGGGACCCTCGTGATTCCTCTCGAGTGGAGACGGGTATGTCGGGGAACTTCTTGATTTGCACCAAGGGTGTGAAGTACCCTTTTGAAGTTCCAGAGGTGAGGTGTGATCAGCCTCGAGACGCCACAGCGGAAATGGGCCTCATCTCGCCTGGAGGGGAGAACCTCCTGGATTTTCTCGAGTTGCGGCAGGTCTTCTCGAGTTACGACGGGGACCTCAGGGACCCGCTCTGGTGGCGTCAGGAAAGGCCAGACCCCATGCGAGTTGCTAGGGGACCTCTCGGGATTCCTCTCCCGTCCATGCCGGGGCCTCAGTCCTTGTGTGGAGTCGGGGCCGGAACCTGAGGATTCCTCTCCAATGTTGCCATGGATCTTGGGGTGCTTCTGAGTCTCCCCAGGGGAGTCAGGCCTCGTCTCGAGTGGGGGCATGCACGTGCGCTTTCCTCCCGAGCTGCAGCAGTAGTGTCACGCTTCCTGTCACGTGGATCAAGGGATCTGTGGCTGTCCATCGAGGCTTTCCCACGAGGCTTTCCCACAGGGCTGTGCCACGTGCCACCTTGGTGTGAGTCGATCCTCGGCGTGAAAGACGAGCCGGTGAAGGGAAAAGAGGTTCCTCTGGAATGGACTGAGACATCTGGGGGACTCTTGGAATGGTGGCACGACCCTGGAGTTCCTCTCGCCGTTCCTGTTGAGAGGGCCTCCTCTTGAGATGCGACGGGAACGCCGGGAACTCTTTCCCGACGAAGCAGGGAAAGGATCCCTCATCTCGAGCTACGAGGCGGAAACGGGGCTCCTCTGGATGTGGGCGGGACCCTCGTGAATCCTCTCGAGTGGAGACGGCTAGGTCGGGGAACTTCTTGATTTGCACCAAGGGTGTGGAGGAGCCTTTCGAAGTTCCAGAGGTGAGGTGTGATCAGCCTCGAGACGCCTCAGCGGAAATGGGCCTCATCTCGCCTGGAGGGGAGAACCTCCTGGATTTTCTCGAGTTGCGGCAGGTCTTCTCGAGTTACGACGGGGACCTCAGGGACCCGCTCTGGTGGCCTCAGGAAAGGCCAGTCCCCATGCGAGTTGCTAGGGGACCTCTCGGGATTCCTCTCCCGTCCATGCCGGGGCCTCAGTCCTTGTGTGGAGTCGGGGCCGGAACCTGAGGATTCCTCTCCAATGTTGCCATGGATCTTGGGGTGCTTCTGAGTCTCCCCAGGGGAGTCAGGCCTCGTCTCGAGTGGGGGCATGCACGTGCGCTTTCCTCCCGAGCTGCAGCAGTAGTGTCACGCTTCCTGTCACGTGGATCAAGGGATCTGTGGCTTTCCCTCGAGGCTGTCCCTCGAGGCTTTCCCACGAGGCTTTCCCACAGGGCTGTGCCACGTGCCACCTTGGTGTGAGTCGATCCTCGGCGTGAAAGACGAGCCGGTGAAGGGAAAAGAGGTTCCTCTGGAATGGACTGAGACATCTGGGCGACTCTTGGAATGGTGGCACGACCCTGGAGTTCCTCTCGCCGTTCCTGTTGAGAGGGCCTCCTCTTGAGATGCGACGGGAACGCCGGGAACTCTTTCCCGACGAAGCAGGGAAAGGATCCCTCATCTCGAGCTACGAGGCGGAAACGGGGCTCCTCTGGATGTGGGCGGGACCCTCGTGATTCCTCTCGATTGGAGACGGGTATGTCGGGGAACTTCTTGATTTGCACCAAGGGTGTGAAGGACCCTTTCGAAGTTCCAGAGGTGAGGTGTGATCAGCCTCGAGACGCCTCAGCGGAAATGGGCCTCATCTCGCCTGGAGGGGAGAACCTCCTGGATTTTCTCGAGTTGCGGCAGGTCTTCTCGAGTTACGACGGGGACCTCAGGGACCCGCTCTGGTGGCCTCAGGAAAGGCCAGTCCCCATGTGAGTTGCTAGGGGACCTCTCGGGATTCCTCTCCCGTCCATGCCGGGGCCTCAGTCCTTGTGTGGAGTCGGGGCCGGAAACTGAGGATTCCTCTCCAGTGTTGCCATGGATCTTGGGGTGCTTCTGAGTCTCCCCAGGGGAGTCAGGCCTCGTCTCGAGTGGGGGCATGCACGTGCGCTTTCCTCCCGAGCTGCAGCAGTAGTGTCACGCTACCTGTCACGTGGATCAAGGGATCTGTGGCTTTCCCTCGAGGCTGTCCCTCGAGGCTTTCCCACGAGGCTTTCCCACAGGGCTGTGCCACGTGCCACCTTGGTGGGAGTCGATCCTCGGCGTGAAAGACGAGCCGGTGAAGGGAAAAGAGGTTCCTCTGGAATGGACTGAGACATCTGGGGGACTCTTGGAATGGTGGCACGACCCTGGAGTTCCTCTCGCCGTTCCTGTTGAGAGGGCCTCCTCTTGAGATGCGACGGGAAGGCCGGGAACTCTTTCCCGACGAAGCAGGGAAAGGATCCCTCATCTCGAGGTACGAGGCGGAAACGGGGCTCCTCTGGATGTGGGCGGGACCCTCGTGATTCCTCTCGAGTGGAGACGGCTAGGTCGGGGAACTTCTTGATTTGCACCAAGGGTGTGGAGGAGCCTTTCGAAGTTCCAGAGGTGAGGTGTGATCAGCCTCGAGACGCCTCAGCGGAAATGGGCCTCATCTCGCCTGGAGGGGAGAACCTCCTGGATTTTCTCGAGTTGCGGCAGGTCTTCTCGAGTTACGACGGGGACCTCAGGGACCCGCTCTGGTGGCCTCAGGAAAGGCCAGTCCCCATGCGAGTTGCTAGGGGACCTCTCGGGATTCCTCTCCCGTCCATGCCGGGGCCTCAGTCCTTGTGTGGAGTCGGGGACGGAACCTGAGGATTCCTCTCCAGTGTTGCCATGGATCTTGGGGTGCTTCTGAGTCTCCCCAGGGGAGTCAGGCCTCGTCTCGAGTGGGGGCATGCACGTGAGCTTTCCTCCCGAGCTGCAGCAGTAGTGTCACGCTTCCTGTCACGTGGATCAAGGGATCTGTGGCTTTCCCTCGAGGCTGTCCCTCGAGGCTTTCCCACGAGGCTTTCCCACAGGGCTGTGCCACGTGCCACCTTGGTGTGAGTCGATCCTCGGCGTGAAAGACGAGCCGGTGAAGGGAAAAGAGGTTCCTCTGGAATGGACTGAGACATCTGGGGGACTCTTGGAATGGTGGCACGACCCTGGAGTTCCTCTCGCCGTTCCTGTTGAGACGGCCTCCTCTTGAGATGCGACGGGAACGCCGGGAACTCTTTCCCGACGAAGCAGGGAAAGGATCCCTCATCTCGAGCTACGAGGCGGAAACGGGGCTCCTCTGGATGTGGGCGGGACCCTCGTGATTCCTCTCGAGTGGAGACGGCTAGGTCGGGGAACTTCTTGATTTGCACCAAGGGTGTGAAGGACCCTTTCGAAGTTCCAGAGGTGAGGTGTGATCAGCCTCGAGACGCCTCAGCGGAAATGGGCCTCATCTCGCCTGGAGGGGAGAACCTCCTGGATTTTCTCGAGTTGCGGCAGGTCTTCTCGAGTTACGACGGGGACCTCAGGGACCCGCTCTGGTGGCCTCAGGAAAGGCCAGTCCCCATGCGAGTTGCTAGGGGACCTCTCGGGATTCCTCTCCCGTCCATGCCGGGGCCTCAGTCCTTGTGTGGAGTCGGGGCCGGAACCTGAGGATTCCTCTCCAATGTTGCCATGGATCTTGGGGTGCTTCTGAGTCTCCCCAGGGGAGTCAGGCCTCGTCTCGAGTGGGGGCATGCACGTGCGCTTTCCTCCCGAGCTGCAGCAGTAGTGTCACGCTTCCTGTCACGTGGATCAAGGGATCTGTGGCTTTCCCTCGAGGCTGTCCCTCGAGGCTTTCCCACGAGGCTTTCCCACAGGGCTGTGCCACGTGCCACCTTGGTGTGAGTCGATCCTCGGCGTGAAAGACGAGCCAGTGAAGGGAAAAGAGGTTCCTCTGGAATGGACTGAGACATCTGGGCGACTCTTGGAATGGTGGCACGACCCTGGAGTTCCTCTCGCCGTTCCTGTTGAGACGGCCTCCTCTTGAGATGCGACGGGAACGCCGGGAACTCTTTCCCGACGAAGCAGGGAAAGGATCCCTCATCTCGAGCTACGAGGCGGAAACGGGGCTCCTCTGGATGTGGGCGGGACCCTCGTGATTCCTCTCGAGTGGAGACGGCTAGGTCGGGGAACTTCTTGATTTGCACCAAGGGTGTGAAGGACCCTTTCGAAGTTCCAGAGGTGAGGTGTGATCAGCCTCGAGACGCCTCAGCGGAAATGGGCCTCATCTCGCCTGGAGGGGAGAACCTCCTGGATTTTCTCGAGTTGCGGCAGGTCTTCTCGAGTTACGACGGGGACCTCAGGGACCCGCTCTGGTGGCCTCAGGAAAGGCCAGTCCCCATGCGAGTTGCTAGGGGACCTCTCGGGATTCCTCTCCCGTCCATGCCGGGGCCTCAGTCCTTGTGTGGAGTCGGGGCCGGAACCTGAGGATTCCTCTCCAATGTTGCCATGGATCTTGGGGTGCTTCTGAGTCTCCCCAGGGGAGTCAGGCCTCGTCTCGAGTGGGGGCATGCACGTGCGCTTTCCTCCCGAGCTGCAGCAGTAGTGTCACGCTTCCTGTCACGTGGATCAAGGGATCTGTGGCTTTCCCTCGAGGCTGTCCCTCGAGGCTTTCCCACGAGGCTTTCCCACAGGGCTGTGCCACGTGCCACCTTGGTGTGAGACGATCCTCGGCGTGAAAGACGAGCCGGTGAAGGGAAAAGAGGTTCCTCTGGAATGGACTGAGACATCTGGGCGACTCTTGGAATGGTGGCACGACCCTGGAGTTCCTCTCGCCGTTCCTGTTGAGAGGGCCTCCTCTTGAGATGCGACGGGAACGCCGGGAACTCTTTCCCGACGAAGCAGGGAAAGGATCCCTCATCTCGAGCTACGAGGCGGAAACGGGGCTCCTCTGGATGTGGGCGGGACCCTCGTGATTCCTCTCGATTGGAGACGGGTATGTCGGGGAACTTCTTGATTTGCACCAAGGGTGTGAAGGACCCTTTCGAAGTTCCAGAGGTGAGGTGTGATCAGCCTCGAGACGCCTCAGCGGAAATGGGCCTCATCTCGCCTGGAGGGGAGAACCTCCTGGATTTTCTCGAGTTGCGGCAGGTCTTCTCGAGTTACGACGGGGACCTCAGGGACCCGCTCTGGTGGCCTCAGGAAAGGCCAGTCCCCATGCGAGTTGCTAGGGGACCTCTCGGGATTCCTCTCCCGTCCATGCCGGGGCCTCAGTCCTTGTGTGGAGTCGGGGCCGGAACCTGAGGATTCCTCTCCAGTGTTGCCATGGATCTTGGGGTGCTTCTGAGTCTCCCCAGGGGAGTCAGGCCTCGTCTCGAGTGGGGGCATGCACGTGCGCTTTCCTCCCGAGCTGCAGCAGTAGTGTCACGCTACCTGTCACGTGGATCAAGGGATCTGTGGCTTTCCCTCGAGGCTGTCCCTCGAGGCTTTCCCACGAGGCTTTCCCACAGGGCTGTGCCACGTGCCACCTTGGTGGGAGTCGATCCTCGGCGTGAAAGACGAGCCGGTGAAGGGAAAAGAGGTTCCTCTGGAATGGACTGAGACATCTGGGGGACTCTTGGAATGGTGGCACGACCCTGGAGTTCCTCTCGCCGTTCCTGTTGAGAGGGCCTCCTCTTGAGATGCGACGGGAAGGCCGGGAACTCTTTCCCGACGAAGCAGGGAAAGGATCCCTCATCTCGAGGTACGAGGCGGAAACGGGGCTCCTCTGGATGTGGGCGGGACCCTCGTGATTCCTCTCGAGTGGAGACGGCTAGGTCGGGGAACTTCTTGATTTGCACCAAGGGTGTGGAGGAGCCTTTCGAAGTTCCAGAGGTGAGGTGTGATCAGCCTCGAGACGCCTCAGCGGAAATGGGCCTCATCTCGCCTGGAGGGGAGAACCTCCTGGATTTTCTCGAGTTGCGGCAGGTCTTCTCGAGTTACGACGGGGACCTCAGGGACCCGCTCTGGTGGCCTCAGGAAAGGCCAGTCCCCATGCGAGTTGCTAGGGGACCTCTCGGGATTCCTCTCCCGTCCATGCCGGGGCCTCAGTCCTTGTGTGGAGTCGGGGACGGAACCTGAGGATTCCTCTCCAGTGTTGCCATGGATCTTGGGGTGCTTCTGAGTCTCCCCAGGGGAGTCAGGCCTCGTCTCGAGTGGGGGCATGCACGTGAGCTTTCCTCCCGAGCTGCAGCAGTAGTGTCACGCTTCCTGTCACGTGGATCAAGGGATCTGTGGCTTTCCCTCGAGGCTGTCCCTCGAGGCTTTCCCACGAGGCTTTCCCACAGGGCTGTGCCACGTGCCACCTTGGTGTGAGTCGATCCTCGGCGTGAAAGACGAGCCGGTGAAGGGAAAAGAGGTTCCTCTGGAATGGACTGAGACATCTGGGGGACTCTTGGAATGGTGGCACGACCCTGGAGTTCCTCTCGCCGTTCCTGTTGAGACGGCCTCCTCTTGAGATGCGACGGGAACGCCGGGAACTCTTTCCCGACGAAGCAGGGAAAGGATCCCTCATCTCGAGCTACGAGGCGGAAACGGGGCTCCTCTGGATGTGGGCGGGACCCTCGTGATTCCTCTCGAGTGGAGACGGCTAGGTCGGGGAACTTCTTGATTTGCACCAAGGGTGTGAAGGACCCTTTCGAAGTTCCAGAGGTGAGGTGTGATCAGCCTCGAGACGCCTCAGCGGAAATGGGCCTCATCTCGCCTGGAGGGGAGAACCTCCTGGATTTTCTCGAGTTGCGGCAGGTCTTCTCGAGTTACGACGGGGACCTCAGGGACCCGCTCTGGTGGCCTCAGGAAAGGCCAGTCCCCATGCGAGTTGCTAGGGGACCTCTCGGGATTCCTCTCCCGTCCATGCCGGGGCCTCAGTCCTTGTGTGGAGTCGGGGCCGGAACCTGAGGATTCCTCTCCAATGTTGCCATGGATCTTGGGGTGCTTCTGAGTCTCCCCAGGGGAGTCAGGCCTCGTCTCGAGTGGGGGCATGCACGTGCGCTTTCCTCCCGAGCTGCAGCAGTAGTGTCACGCTTCCTGTCACGTGGATCAAGGGATCTGTGGCTTTCCCTCGAGGCTGTCCCTCGAGGCTTTCCCACGAGGCTTTCCCACAGGGCTGTGCCACGTGCCACCTTGGTGTGAGTCGATCCTCGGCGTGAAAGACGAGCCGGTGAAGGGAAAAGAGGTTCCTCTGGAATGGACTGAGACATCTGGGCGACTCTTGGAATGGTGGCACGACCCTGGAGTTCCTCTCGCCGTTCCTGTTGAGAGGGCCTCCTCTTGAGATGCGACGGGAACGCCGGGAACTCTTTCCCGACGAAGCAGGGAAAGGATCCCTCATCTCGAGCTACGAGGCGGAAACGGGGCTCCTCTGGATGTGGGCGGGACCCTCGTGATTCCTCTCGAGTGAAGACGCGTATGTCGGGGAACTTCTTGATTTGCACCAAGGGTGTGAAGGACCCTTTCGAAGTTCCAGAGGTGAGGTGTGATCAGCCTCGAGACGCCTCAGCGGAAATGGGCCTCATCTCGCCTGGAGGGGAGAACCTCCTGGATTTTCTCGAGTTGCGGCAGGTCTTCTTGAGTTACGACGGGGACCTCAGGGACCCGCTCTGGTGGCCTCAGGAAAGGCCAGTCCCCATGCGAGTTGCTAGGGGACCTCTCGGGATTCCTCTCCCGTCCATGCCGGGCCTCAGTCCTTGTGTGAAGTCGGGGCCGGAACCTGAGGATTCCTCTCCAGTGTTGCCATGGATCTGGGGGTGCTCCTGTGTCTCCCCAGGGGAGTCAGGCCTCGTCTCGAGTGGGGGCATGCACGTGCGCTTTCCTCCCGAGCTGCAGCAGTAGTGTCACGCTACCTGTCACGTGGATCAAGGGATCTGTGGCTTTCCCTCGAGGCTGTCCCTCGAGGCTTTCCCACGAGGCTTTCCCACAGGGCTGTGCCACGTGCCACCTTGGTGGGAGTCGATCCTCGGCGTGAAAGGCGAGCCGGTGAAGGGAAAAGAGGTTCCTCTGGAATGGACTGAGACATCTGGGGGACTCTTGGAATGGTGGCACGACCCTGGAGTTCCTCTCGCCGTTCCTGTTGAGAGGGCCTCCTCTTGAGATGCGACGGGAACGCCGGGAACTCTTTCCCGACGAAGCAGGGAAAGGATCCCTCATCTCGAGCTACGAGGCGGAAACGGGGCTCCTCTGGATGTGGGCGGGACCCTCGTGATTCCTCTCGAGTGGAGACGGCTAGGTCGGGGAACTTCTTGATTTGCACCAAGGGTGTGAAGGACCCTTTCGAAGTTCCAGAGGTGAGGTGTGATCAGCCTCGAGACGCCTCAGCGGAAATGGGCCTCATCTCGCCTGGAGGGGAGAACCTCCTGGATTTTCTCGAGTTGCGGCAGGTCTTCTCGAGTTACGACGGGGACCTCAGGGACCCGCTCTGGTGGCCTCAGGAAAGGCCAGTCCCCATGCGAGTTGCTAGGGGACCTCTCGGGATTCCTCTCCCGTCCATGCCGGGGCCTCAGTCCTTGTGTGGAGTCGGGGCCGGAACCTGAGGATTCCTCTCCAATGTTGCCATGGATCTTGGGGTGCTTCTGAGTCTCCCCAGGGGAGTCAGGCCTCGTCTCGATTGGCGGCATGCACGTGCGCTTTCCTCCCGAGCTGCAGCAGTAGTGTCACGCTTCGTGTCACGTGGATCAAGGGATCTGTGGCTTTCCCTCGAGGCTGTCCCTCGAGGCTTTCCCACGAGGCTTTCCCACAGGGCTGTGCCACGTGCCACCTTGGTGGGAGTCGATCCTCGGCGTGAAAGACGAGCCGGTGAAGGGAAAAGAGGTTCCTCTGGAATGGACTGAGACATCTGGGGGACTCTTGGAATGGTGGCACGACCCTGGAGTTCCTCTCGCCGTTCCTGTTGAGAGGGCCTCCTCTGGAGATGAGACGGGAACGCCGGGAACTCTTTCCCGACGAAGCAGGGAAAGGATCCCTCATCTCGAGGTACGAGGCGGAAACGGGGCTCCTCTGGATGTGGGCGGGACCCTCGTGATTCCTCTCGAGTGGAGACGGGTATGTCGGGGAACTTCTTGATTTGCACCAAGGGTGTGAAGGACCCTTTCGAAGTTCCAGAGGTGAGGTGTGATCAGCCTCGAGACGCCTCAGCGGAAATGGGCCTCATCTCGCCTGGATGGGAGAACCTCCTGGATTTTCTCGAGTTGCGGCAGGTCTTCTCGAGTTACGACGGGGACCTCAGGGACCCGCTCTGGTGGCCTCAGGAAAGGCCAGTCCCCATGCGAGTTGCTAGGGGAGCTCTCGGGATTCCTCTCCCGTCCATGCCGGGGCCTCAGTCCTTGTGTGGAGTCGGGGCCGGAACCTGAGGATTCCTCTCCAGTGTTGCCATGGATCTGGGGGTGCTTCTGAGTCTCCCCAGGGGAGTCAGGCCTCGTCTCGAGTGGGGGCATGCACGTGCGCTTTCCTCCCGAGCTGCAGCAGTAGTGTCACGCTACCTGTCACGTGGATCAAGGGATCTGTGGCTTTCCCTCGAGGCTGTCCCTCGAGGCTTTCCCACGAGGCTTTCCCACAGGGCTGTGCCACGTGCCACCTTGGTGTGAGTCGATCCTCGGCGTGAAAGACGAGCCGGTGAAGGGAAAAGAGGTTCCTCTGGAATGGACTGAGACATCTGGGGGACTCTTGGAATGGTGGCACGACCCTGGAGTTCCTCTCGCCGTTCCTGTTGAGAGGGCCTCCTCTTGAGATGCGACGGGAACGCCGGGAACTCTTTCCCAACGAAGCAGGGAAAGGATCCCTCATCTCGAGCTACGAGGCGGAAACGGGGCTCCTCTGGATGTGGGCGGGACCCTCGTGATTCCTCTCGAGTGGAGACGGCTAGGTCGGGGAACTTCTTGATTTGCACCAAGGGTGTGAAGGACCCTTTCGAAGTTCCAGAGGTGAGGTGTGATCAGCCTCGAGACGCCTCAGCGGAAATGGGCCTCATCTCGCCTGGAGGGGAGAACCTCCTGGATTTTCTCGAGTTGTGGCAGGTCTTCTCGAGTTACGACGGGGACCTCAGGGACCCGCTCTGGTGGCCTCAGGAAAGGCCAGTCCCCATGCGAGTTGCTAGGGGACCTCTCGGGATTCCTCTCCCGTCCATGCCGGGGCCTCAGTCCTTGTGTGGAGTCGGGGCCGGAACCTGAGGATTCCTCTCCAATGTTGCCATGGATTTGGGGGTGCTTCTGAGTCTCCCCAGGGGAGTCAGGCCTCGTCTCGATTGGGGGCATGCACGTGCGCTTTCCTCCCGAGCTGCAGCAGTAGTGTCACGCTTCGTGTCACGTGGATCAAGGGATCTGTGGCTTTCCCTCGAGGCTGTCCCTCGAGGCTTTCCCACGAGGCTTTCCCACAGGGCTGTGCCACGTGCCACCTTGGTGGGAGTCGATCCTCGGCGTGAAAGACGAGCCGGTGAAGGGAAAAGAGGTTCCTCTGGAATGGACTGAGACATCTGGGGGACTCTTGGAATGGTGGCACGACCCTGGAGTTCCTCTCGCCGTTCCTGTTGAGAAGGCCTCCTCTTGAGATGCGACGGGAACGCCGGGAACTCTTTCCCGACGAAGCAGGGAAAGGATCCCTCATCTCGAGCTACGAGGCGGAAACGGGGCTCCTCTGGATGTGGGCGGGACCCTCGTGATTCCTCTCGAGTGGAGACGGCTAGGTCGGGGAACTTCTTGATTTGCACCAAGGGTGTGAAGGACCCTTTCGAAGTTCCAGAGGTGAGGTGTGATCAGCCTCGAGACGCCTCAGCGGAAATGGGCCTCATCTCGCCTGGAGGGGAGAACCTCCTGGATTTTCTCGAGTTGCGGCAGGTCTTCTCGAGTTACGACGGGGACCTCAGGGACCCGCTCTGGTGGCCTCAGGAAAGGCCAGTCCCCATGCGAGTTGCTAGGGGACCTCTCGGGATTCCTCTCCCGTCCATGCCGGGGCCTCAGTCCTTGTGTGGAGTCGGGGCCGGAACCTGAGGATTCCTCTCCAATGTTGCCATGGATCTTGGGGTGCTTCTGAGTCTCCCCAGGGGAGTCAGGCCTCGTCTCGAGTGGGGGCATGCACGTGCGCTTTCCTCCCGAGCTGCAGCAGTAGTGTCACGCTTCCTGTCACGTGGATCAAGGGATCTGTGGCTTTCCCTCGAGGCTGTCCCTCGAGGCTTTCCCACGAGGCTTTCCCACAGGGCTGTGCCACGTGCCACCTTGGTGTGAGTCGATCCTCGGCGTGAAAGACGAGCCGGTGAAGGGAAAAGAGGTTCCTCTGGAATGGACTGAGACATCTGGGCGACTCTTGGAATGGTGGCACGTCCCTGGAGTTCCTCTCGCCGTTCCTGTTGAGAGGGCCTCCTCTTCAGATGCGACGGGAACGCCGGGAACTCTTTCCCGACGAAGCAGGGAAAGGATCCCTCATCTCGAGGTACGAGGCGGAAACGGGGCTCCTCTGGATGTGGGCGGGACCCTCGTGATTCCTCTCGAGTGGAGACGGCTAGGTCGGGGAACTTCTTGATTTGCACCAAGGGTGTGAAGGAGCCTTTCGAAGTTCCAGAGGTGAGGTGTGATCAGCCTCGAGACGCCTCAGCGGTAATGGGCCTCATCTCGCCTGGAGGGGAGAACCTCCTGGATTTTCTCGAGTTGCGGCAGGTCTTCTCGAGTTACGACGGGGACCTCAGGGACCCGCTCTGCTGGCCTCAGGAATGGCCAGTCCCCATGCGAGTTGCTAGGGGACCTCTCGGGATTCCTCTCCCGTCCATGCCGGGGCCTCAGTCCTTGTGTGGAGTCGGGGCCGGAACCTGAGGATTCCTCTCCAATGTTGCCATGGATCTTGGGGTGCTTCTGAGTCTCCCCAGGGGAGTCAGGCCTCGTCTCGAGTGGGGGCATGCACGTGCGCTTTCCTCCCGAGCTGCAGCAGTAGTGTCACGCTTCCTGTCACGTGGATCAAGGGATCTGTGGCTTTCCCTCGAGGCTGTCCCTCGAGGCTTTCCCACGAGGCTTTCCCACAGGGCTGTGCCACGTGCCACCTTGGTGAGAGTCGATCCTCGGCGTGAAAGACGAGCCGGTGAAGGGAAAAGAGGTTCCTCTGGAATGGACTGAGACATCTGGGCGACTCTTGGAATGGTGGCACGACCCTGGAGTTCCTCTCGCCGTTCCTGTTGAGAGGGCCTCCTCTTGAGATGCGACGGGAACGCCGGGAACTCTTTCCCGACGAAGCAGGGAAAGGATCCCTCATCTCGAGGTACGAGGCGGAAACGGGGCTCCTCTGGATGTGGGCGGGACCCTCGTGATTCCTCTCGATTGGAGACGGGTATGTCGGGGAACTTCTTGATTTGCACCAAGGGTGTGAAGGACCCTTTCGAAGTTCCAGAGGTGAGGTGTGATCAGCCTCGAGACGCCTCAGCGGAAATGGGCCTCATCTCGCCTGGAGGGGAGAACCTCCTGGATTTTCTCGAGTTGCGGCAGGTCTTCTCGAGTTACGACGGGGACCTCAGGGACCCGCTCTGGTGGCCTCAGGAAAGGCCAGTCCCCATGCGAGTTGCTAGGGGACCTCTCGGGATTCCTCTCCCGTCCATGCCGGGGCCTCAGTCCTTGTGTGGAGTCGGGGCCGGAACCTGAGGATTCCTCTCCAATGTTGCCATGGATCTTGGGGTGCTTCTGAGTCTCCCCAGGGGAGTCAGGCCTCGTCTCGAGTGGGGGCATGCACGTGCGCTTTCCTCCCGAGCTGCAGCAGTAGTGTCACGCTTCCTGTCACGTGGATCAAGGGATCTGTGGCCTTCCCTCGAGGCTGTCCCTCGAGGCTTTCCCACGAGGCTTTCCCACAGGGCTGTGCCACGTGCCACCTTGGTGGGAGTCGATCCTCGGCGTGAAAGTCGAGCCGGTGAAGGGAAAAGAGGTTCCTCTGGAATGGACTGAGACATCTGGGGGACTTTTGGAATGGTGGCACGACCCTGGAGTTCCTCTCGCCGTTCCTGTTGAGACGGCCTCCTCTTGAGATGCGACGGGAACGCCGGGAACTCTTTCCCGACGAAGCAGGGAAAGGATCCCTCATCTCGAGGTACGAGGCGGAAACGGGGCTCCTCTGGATGTAGGCGGGACCCTCGTGATTCCTCTCGAGTGGAGACGGGTATGTCGGGGAACTTCTTGATTTGCACCAAGGGTGTGAAGGACCCTTTCGAAGTTCCAGAGGTGAGGTGTGATCAGCCTCGAGACGCCTCAGCAGAAATGGGCCTCATCTCGCCTGGAGGGGAGAACCTCCTGGATTTTCTCGAGTTGCGGCAGGTCTTCTCGAGTTACGACGGGGACCTCAGGGACCCGCTCTGGTGGCCTCAGGAAAGGCCAGTCCCCATGCGAGTTGCTAGGGGACCTCTCGGGATTCCTCTCCCGTCCATGCCGGGGCCTCAGTCCTTGTGTGGAGTCGGGGCCGGAACCTGAGGATTCCTCTCCAGTGTTGCCATGGATCTGGGGGTGCTTCTGTGTCTCCCCAGGGGAGTCAGGCCTCGTCTCGAGTGGGGGCATGCACGTGCGCTTTCCTCCCGAGCTGCAGCAGTAGTGTCACGCTACCTGTCACGTGGATCAAGGGATCTGTGGCTTTCCCTCGAGGCTGTCCCTCGAGGCTTTCCCACGAGGCTTTCCCACAGGGCTGTGCCACGTGCCACCTTGGTGGGAGTCGATCCTCAGCGTGAAAGACGAGCCGCTGAAGGGAAAAGAGGTTCCTCTGGAATGGACTGAGACATCTGGGGGACTCTTGGAATGGTGGCACGACCCTGGAGTTCCTCTCGCCGTTCCTGTTGAGAGGGCCTCCTCTTGAGATGCGACAGAACGCCGGGAACTCTTTCCCGACGAAGCAGGGAAAGGATCCCTCATCTCGAGCTACGAGGCGGAAACGGGGCTCCTCTGGATGTGGGCGGGACCTTCGTGATTCCTCTCGAGTGGAGACGGCTAGGTCGGGAAACTTCTTGATTTGCACCAAGGGTGTGAAGGACCCTTTCGAAGTTCCAGAGGTGAGGTGTGATCAGCCTCGAGACGCCTCAGCGGAAATGGGCCTCATCTCGCCTGGAGGGGAGAACCTCCTGGATTTTCTCGAGTTGCGGCAGGTCTTCTCGAGTTACGACGGGGACCTCAGGGACCCGCTCTGGTGGCCTCAGGAAAGGCCAGTCCCCATGCGAGTTGCTAGGGGACCTCTCGGGATTCCTCTCCCGTCCATGCCGGGGCCTCAGTCCTTGTGTGGAGTAGGGGCTGGAACCTGAGGATTCCTCTCCAATGTTGCCATGGATCTTGGGGTGCTTCTGAGTCTCCCCAGGGGAGTCAGGCCTCGTCTCGAGTGGGGGCATGCACGTGCGCTTTCCTCCCGAGCTGCAGCAGTACTGTCACGCTTCCTGTCACGTGGATCAAGGGATCTGTGGCTTTCCCTCGAGGCTGTCCCTCGAGGCTTTCCCACGAGGCTTTCCCACAGGGCTGTGCCACGTGCCACCTTGGTGGGAGTCGATCCTCGGCGTGAAAGACGAGCCGGTGAAGGGAAAAGAGGTTCCTCTGGAATGGACTGAGACATCTGGGGGACTCTTGGAATGGTGGCACGACCCTGGAGTTCCTCTCGCCGTTCCTGTTGAGAGGGCCTCCTCTTGAGATGCGACGGGAACGCCGGGAACTCTTTCCCGACGAAGCAGGGAAAGGATCCCTCATCTCGAGGTACGAGGCGGAAACGGGGCTCCTCTGGATGTGGGCGGGACCCTCGTGATTCCTCTAGAGTGGAGACGGGTATGTCGGGGAACTTCTTGATTTGCACCAAGGGTGTGAAGGACCCTTTCGAAGTTCCAGAGGTGAGGTGTGATCAGCCTCGAGACGCCTCAGCGGAAATGGGCCTCATCTCGCCTGGAGGGGAGAACCTCCTGGATTTTCTCGAGTTGCGGCAGGTCTTCTCGAGTTACGACGGGGACCTCAGGGACCCGCTCTGGTGGCCTCAGGAAAGGCCAGTCCCCATGCGAGTTGCTAGGGGACCTCTCGGGATTCCTCTCCCGTCCATGCCGGGCCTCAGTCCTTGTGTGAAGTCGGGGCCGGAACCTGAGGATTCCTCTCCTGTGTTGCCATGGATCTGGGGGTGCTTCTGTGTCTCCCCAGGGGAGTCAGGCCTCGTCTCGAGTGGGGGCATGCACGTGCGCTTTCCTCCCGAGCTGCAGCAGTAGTGTCACGCTACCTGTCACGTGGATCAAGGGATCTGTGGCTTTCCCTCGAGGCTGTCCCTCGAGGCTTTCCCACGAGGCTTTCCCACAGGGCTGTGCCACGTGCCACCTTGGTGGGAGTCGATCCTCGGCGTGAAAGACGAGCCGGTGAAGGGAAAAGAGGTTCCTCTGGAATGGACTGAGACATCTGGGGGACTCTTGGAATGGTGGCACGACCCTGGAGTTCCTCTCGCCGTTCCTGTTGAGAGGGCCTCCTCTTGAGATGCGACGGGAACGCCGGGAACTCTTTCCCGACGAAGCAGGGAAAGGATCCCTCATCTCGAGCTACGAGGCGGAAACGGGGCTCCTCTGGATGTGGGCGGGACCCTCGTGATTCCTCTCGAGTGGAGACGCGTATGTCGGGGAACTTCTTGATTTGCACCAAGGGTGTGAAGGACCCTTTCGAAGTTCCAGAGGTGAGGTCTGATCAGCCTCGAGACGCCTCAGCGGAAATGGGCCTCATCTCGCCTGGAGGGGAGAACCTCCTGGATTTTCTCGAGTTGCGGCAGGTCTTCTCGAGTTACGACGGGGACCTCAGGGACCCGCTCTGGTGGCCTCAGGAAAGGCCAGTCCCCATGCGAGTTGCTAGGGGACCTCTCGGGATTCCTCTCCCGTCCATGCCGGGGCCTCAGTCCTTGTGTGGAGTCGGGGCCGGAACCTGAGGATTCCTCTCCAATGTTGCCATGGATCTTGGGGTGCTTCTGAGTCTCCCCAGGGGAGTCAGGCCTCGTCTCGAGTGGGGGCATGCACGTGCGCTTTCCTTCCGAGCTGCAGCAGTAGTGTCACGCTTCCTGTCACGTGGATCAAGGGATCTGTGGCTTTCCCTCGAGGCTGTCCCTCGAGGCTTTCCCACGAGGCTTTCCCACAGGGCTGTGCCACGTGCCACCTTGGTGTGAGTCGATCCTCGGCGTGAAAGACGAGCCGGTGAAGGGAAAAGAGGTTCCTCTGGAATGGACTGAGACATCTGGGCGACTCTTGGAATGGTGGCACGACCCTGGAGTTCCTCTCGCCGTTCCTGTTGAGAGGGCCTCCTCTTGAGATGCGACGGGAACGCCGGGAACTCTTTCCCGACGAAGCAGGGAAAGGATCCCTCATCTCGAGGTACGAGGCGGAAACGGGGCTCCTCTGGATGTGGGCGGGACCCTCGTGATTCCTCTCGAGTGGAGACGGCTAGGTCGGGGAACTTCTTGATTTGCACCAAGGGTGTGAAGGAGCCTTTCGAAGTTCCAGAGGTGAGGTGTGATCAGCCTCGAGACGCCTCAGCGGTAATGGGCCTCATCTCGCCTGGAGGGGAGAACCTCCTGGATTTTCTCGAGTTGCGGCAGGTCTTCTCGAGTTACGACGGGGACCTCAGGGACCCGCTCTGCTGGCCTCAGGAATGGCCAGTCCCCATGCGAGTTGCTAGGGGACCTCTCGGGATTCCTCTCCCGTCCATGCCGGGGCCTCAGTCCTTGTGTGGAGTCGGGGCCGGAACCTGAGGATTCCTCTCCAATGTTGCCATGGATCTTGGGGTGCTTCTGAGTCTCCCCAGGGGAGTCAGGCCTCGTCTCGAGTGGGGGCATGCACGTGCGCTTTCCTCCCGAGCTGCAGCAGTAGTGTCACGCTTCCTGTCACGTGGATCAAGGGATCTGTGGCTTTCCCTCGAGGCTGTCCCTCGAGGCTTTCCCACGAGGCTTTCCCACAGGGCTGTGCCACGTGCCACCTTGGTGAGAGTCGATCCTCGGCGTGAAAGACGAGCCGGTGAAGGGAAAAGAGGTTCCTCTGGAATGGACTGAGACATCTGGGCGACTCTTGGAATGGTGGCACGACCCTGGAGTTCCTCTCGCCGTTCCTGTTGAGAGGGCCTCCTCTTGAGATGCGACGGGAACGCCGGGAACTCTTTCCCGACGAAGCAGGGAAAGGATCCCTCATCTCGAGGTACGAGGCGGAAACGGGGCTCCTCTGGATGTGGGCGGGACCCTCGTGATTCCTCTCGATTGGAGACGGGTATGTCGGGGAACTTCTTGATTTGCACCAAGGGTGTGAAGGACCCTTTCGAAGTTCCAGAGGTGAGGTGTGATCAGCCTCGAGACGCCTCAGCGGAAATGGGCCTCATCTCGCCTGGAGGGGAGAACCTCCTGGATTTTCTCGAGTTGCGGCAGGTCTTCTCGAGTTACGACGGGGACCTCAGGGACCCGCTCTGGTGGCCTCAGGAAAGGCCAGTCCCCATGCGAGTTGCTAGGGGACCTCTCGGGATTCCTCTCCCGTCCATGCCGGGGCCTCAGTCCTTGTGTGGAGTCGGGGCCGGAACCTGAGGATTCCTCTCCAATGTTGCCATGGATCTTGGGGTGCTTCTGAGTCTCCCCAGGGGAGTCAGGCCTCGTCTCGATTGGGGGCATGCACGTGCGCTTTCCTCCCGAGCTGCAGCAGTAGTGTCACGCTTCCTGTCACGTGGATCAAGGGATCTGTGGCTTTCCCTCGAGGCTGTCCCTCGAGGCTTTCCCACGAGGCTTTCCCACAGGGCTGTGCCACGTGCCACCTTGGTGGGAGTCGATCCTCGGCGTGAAAGTCGAGCCGGTGAAGGGAAAAGAGGTTCCTCTGGAATGGACTGAGACATCTGGGGGACTTTTGGAATGGTGGCACGACCCTGGAGTTCCTCTCGCCGTTCCTGTTGAGAGGGCCTCCTCTTGAGATGCGACGGGAACGCCGGGAACTCTTTCCCGACGAAGCAGGGAAAGGATCCCTCATCTCGAGGTACGAGGCGGAAACGGGGCTCCTCTGGATGTGGGCGGGACCCTCGTGATTCCTCTCGAGTGGAGACGGGTATGTCGGGGAACTTCTTGATTTGCACCAAGGGTGTGAAGGACCCTTTCGAAGTTCCAGAGGTGAGGTGTGATCAGCCTCGAGACGCCTCAGCAGAAATGGGCCTCATCTCGCCTGGAGGGGAGAACCTCCTGGATTTTCTCGAGTTGCGGCAGGTCTTCTCGAGTTACGACGGGGACCTCAGGGACCCGCTCTGGTGGCCTCAGGAAAGGCCAGTCCCCATGCGAGTTGCTAGGGGACCTCTCGGGATTCCTCTCCCGTCCATGCCGGGGCCTCAGTCCTTGTGTGGAGTCGGGGCCAGAACCTGAGGATTCCTCTCCAGTGTTGCCATGGATCTGGGGGTGCTTCTGTGTCTCCCCAGGGGAGTCAGGCCTCGTCTCGAGTGGGGGCATGCACGTGCGCTTTCCTCCCGAGCTGCAGCAGTAGTGTCACGCTACCTGTCACGTGGATCAAGGGATCTGTGGCTTTCCCTCGAGGCTGTCCCTCGAGGCTTTCCCACGAGGCTTTCCCACAGGGCTGTGCCACGTGCCACCTTGGTGGGAGTCGATCCTCGGCGTGAAAGACGAGCCGCTGAAGGGAAAAGAGGTTCCTCTGGAATGGACTGAGACATCTGGGGGACTCTTGGAATGGTGGCACGACCCTGGAGTTCCTCTCGCCGTTCCTGTTGAGAGGGCCTCCTCTTGAGATGCGACAGAACGCCGGGAACTCTTTCCCGACGAAGCAGGGAAAAGATCCCTCATCTCGAGCTACGAGGCGGAAACGGGGCTCCTCTGGATGTGGGCGGGACCTTCGTGATTCCTCTCGAGTGGAGACGGCTAGGTCGGGGAACTTCTTGATTTGCACCAAGGGTGTGAAGGACCCTTTCGAAGTTCCAGAGGTGAGGTGTGATCAGCCTCGAGACGCCTCAGCGGAAATGGGCCTCATCTCGCCTGGAGGGGAGAACCTCCTGGATTTTCTCGAGTTGCGGCAGGTCTTCTCGAGTTACGACGGGGACCTCAGGGACCCGCTCTGGTGGCCTCAGGAAAGGCCAGTCCCCATGCGAGTTGCTAGGGGACCTCTCGGGATTCCTCTCCCGTCCATGCCGGGGCCTCAGTCCTTGTGTGGAGTAGGGGCTGGAACCTGAGGATTCCTCTCCAATGTTGCCATGGATCTTGGGGTGCTTCTGAGTCTCCCCAGGGGAGTAAGGCCTCGTCTCGAGTGGGGGCATGCACGTGCGCTTTCCTCCCGAGCTGCAGCAGTAGTGTCACGCTTCCTGTCACGTGGATCAAGGGATCTGTGGCTTTCCCTCGAGGCTGTCCCTCGAGGCTTTCCCACGAGGCTTTCCCACAGGGCTGTGCCACGTGCCACCTTGGTGGGAGTCGATCCTCGGCGTGAAAGACGAGCCGGTGAAGGGAAAAGAGGTTCCTCTGGAATGGACTGAGACATCTGGGGGACTCTTGGAATGGTGGCACGACCCTGGAGTTCCTCTCGCCGTTCCTGTTGAGAGGGCCTCCTCTTGAGATGCGACGGGAACGCCGGGAACTCTTTCCCGACGAAGCAGGGAAAGGATCCCTCATCTCGAGGTACGAGGCGGAAACGGGGCTCCTCTGGATGTGGGCGGGACCCTCGTGATTCCTCTCGAGTGGAGACGGGTATGTCGGGGAACTTCTTGATTTGCACCAAGGGTGTGAAGGACCCTTTCGAAGTTCCAGAGGTGAGGTGTGATCAGCCTCGAGACGCCTCAGCGGAAATGGGCCTCATCTCGCCTGGAGGGGAGAACCTCCTGGATTTTCTCGAGTTGCGGCAGGTCTTCTCGAGTTACGACGGGGACCTCAGGGACCCGCTCTGGTGGCGTCAGGAAAGGCCAGTCCCCATACGAGTTGCTAGGGGACCTCTCGGGATTCCTCTCCCGTCCATGCCGGGCCTCAGTCCTTGTGTGAAGTCGGGGCCGGAACCTGAGGATTCCTCTCCAGTGTTGCCATGGATCTGGGGGTGCTTCTGTGTCTCCCCAGGGGAGTCAGGCCTCGTCTCGAGTGGGGGCATGCACGTGCGCTTTCCTCCCGAGCTGCAGCAGTAGTGTCACGCTACCTGTCACGTGGATCAAGGGATCTGTGGCTTTCCCTCGAGGCTGTCCCTCGAGGCTTTCCCACGAGGCTTTCCCACAGGGCTGTGCCACGTGCCACCTTGGTGGGAGTCGATCCTCGGCGTGAAAGACGAGCCGGTGAAGGGAAAAGAGGTTCCTCTGGAATGGACTGAGACATCTGGGGGACTCTTGGAATGGTGGCACGACCCTGGAGTTCCTCTCGCCGTTCCTGTTGAGAGGGCCTCCTCTTGAGATGCGACGGGAACGCCGGGAACTCTTTCCCGACGAAGCAGGGAAAGGATCCCTCATCTCGAGCTACGAGGCGGAAACGGGGCTCCTCTGGATGTGGGCGGGACCCTCGTGATTCCTCTCGAGTGGAGACGCGTATGTCGGGGGAACTTCTTGATTTGCACCAAGGGTGTGAAGGACCCTTTCGAAGTTCCAGAGGTGAGGTGTGATCAGCCTCGAGACGCCTCAGCGGAAATGGGCCTCATCTCGCCTGGAGGGGAGAACCTCCTGGATTTTCTCGAGTTGCGGCAGGTCTTCTTGAGTTACGACGGGGACCTCAGGGACCCGCTCTGGTGGCCTCAGGAAAGGCCAGTCCCCATGCGAGTTGCTAGGGGACCTCTCGGGATTCCTCTCCCGTCCATGCCGGGCCTCAGTCCTTGTGTGAAGTCGGGGCCGGAACCTGAGGATTCCTCTCCAGTGTTGCCATGGATCTGGGGGTGCTTCTGTGTCTCCCCAGGGGAGTCAGGCCTCGTCTCGAGTGGGGGCATGCACGTGCGCTTTCCTCCCGAGCTGCAGCAGTAGTGTCACGCTACCTGTCACGTGGATCAAGGGATCTGTGGCTTTCCCTCGAGGCTGTCCCTCGAGGCTTTCCCACGAGGCTTTCCCACAGGGCTGTGCCACGTGCCACCTTGGTGGGAGTCGATCCTCGGCGTGAAAGACGAGCCGGTGAAGGGAAAAGAGGTTCCTCTGGAATGGACTGAGACATCTGGGGGACTCTTGGAATGGTGGCACGACCCTGGAGTTCCTCTCGCCGTTCCTGTTGAGAGGGCCTCCTCTTGAGATGCGACGGGAACGCCGGGAACTCTTTCCCGACGAAGCAGGGAAAGGATCCCTCATCTCGAGCTACGAGGCGGAAACGGGGCTCCTCTGGATGTGGGCGGGACCCTCGTGATTCCTCTCGAGTGGAGACGCGTATGTCGGGGAACTTCTTGATTTGCACCAAGGGTGTGAAGGACCCTTTCGAAGTTCCAGAGGTGAGGTGTGATCAGCCTCGAGACGCCTCAGCGGAAATGGGCCTCATCTCGCCTGGAGGGGAGAACCTCCTGGATTTTCTCGAGTTGCGGCAGGTCTTCTTGAGTTACGACGGGGACCTCAGGGACCCGCTCTGGTGGCCTCAGGAAAGGCCAGTCCCCATGCGAGTTGCTAGGGGACCTCTCGGGATTCCTCTCCCGTCCATGCCGGGGCCTCAGTCCTTGTGTGGAGTCGGGGCCGGAACCTGAGGATTCCTCTCCAGTGTTGCCATGGATCTGGGGGTGCTTCTGTGTCTCCCCAGGGGAGTCAGGCCTCGTCTCGAGTGGGGGCATGCACGTGCGCTTTCCTCCGAGCTGCAGCAGTAGTGTCACGCTACCTGTCACGTGGATCAAGGGATCTGTGGCTTTCCCTCGAGGCTGTCCCTCGAGGCTTTCCCACGAGGCTTTCCCACAGGGCTGTGCCACGTGCCACCTTGGTGGGAGTCGATCCTCGGCCTGAAAGACGAGCCGGTGAAGGGAAAAGAGTTTCCTCTGGAATGGACTGAGACATCTGGGGGACTCTTGGAATGGTGGCACGACCCTGGAGTTCCTCTCGCCGTTCCTGTTGAGAGGGCCTCCTCTTGAGATGCGACGGGAACGCCGGGAACTCTTTCCCGACGAAGCAGGGAAAGGATCCCTCATCTCGAGCTACGAGGCGGAAACGGGGCTCCTCTGGATGTGGGCGGGACCCTCGTGATTCCTCTCGAGTGGAGACGGCTAGGTCGGGGAACTTCTTGATTTGCACCAAGGGTGTGAAGGACCCTTTCGAAGTTCCAGAGGTGAGGTGTGATCAGCCTCGAGACGCCTCAGCGGAAATGGGCCTCATCTCGCCTGGAGGGGAGAACCTCCTGGATTTTCTCGAGTTGCGGCAGGTCTTCTCGAGTTACGACGGGGACCTCAGGGACCCGCTCTGGTGGCCTCAGGAAAGGCCAGTCCCCATGCGAGTTGCTAGGGGACCTCTCGGGATTCCTCTCCCGTCCATGCCGGGGCTTCAGTCCTTGTGTGGAGTCGGGGCCGGAACCTGAGGATTCCTCTCCAATGTTGCCATGGATCTGGGGGTGCTTCTGAGTCTCCCCAGGGGAGTCAGGCCTCGTCTCGATTGGCGGCATGCACGTGCGCTTTCCTCCCGAGCTGCAGCAGTAGTGTCACGCTTCGTGTCACGTGGATCAAGGGATCTGTGGCTTTCCCTCGAGGCTGTCCCTCGAGGCTTTCCCACGAGGCTTTCCCACAGGGCTGTGCCACGTGCCACCTTGGTGGGAGTCGATCCTCGGCGTGAAAGACGAGCCGGTGAAGGGAAAAGAGGTTTCTCTGGAATGGACTGAGACATCTGGGGGACTCTTGGAATGGTGGCACGACCCTGGAGTTCCTCTCGCCGTTCCTGTTGAGAGGGCCTCCTCTGGAGATGAGACGGGAACGCCGGGAACTCTTTCCCGACGAAGCAGGGAAAGGATCCCTCATCTCGAGGTACGAGGCGGAAACGGGGCTCCTCTGGATGTGGGCGGGACCCTCGTGATTCCTCTCGAGTGGAGACGGCTAGGTCGGGGAACTTCTTGATTTGCACCAAGGGTGTGAAGGACCCTTTCGAAGTTCCAGAGGTGAGGTGTGATCAGCCTCGAGACGCCTCAGCGGAAATGGGCCTCATCTCGCCTGGATGGGAGAACCTCCTGGATTTTCTCGAGTTGCGGCAGGTCTTCTCGAGTTACGACGGGGACCTCAGGGACCCGCTCTGGTGGCCTCAGGAAAGGCCAGTCCCCATGCGAGTTGCTAGGGGACCTCTCGGGATTCCTCTCCCGTCCATGCCGGGGCCTCAGTCCTTGTGTGGAGTCGGGGCCGGAACCTGAGGATTCCTCTCCAGTGTTGCCATGGATCTGGGGGTGCTTCTGAGTCTCCCCAGGGGAGTCAGGCCTCGTCTCGAGTGGGGGCATGCACGTGCGCTTTCCTCCCGAGCTGCAGCAGTAGTGTCACGCTACCTGTCACGTGGATCAAGGGATCTGTGGCTTTCCCTCGAGGCTGTCCCTCGAGGCTTTCCCACGAGGCTTTCCCACAGGGCTGTGCCACGTGCCACCTTGGTGTGAGTCGATCCTCGGCGTGAAAGACGAGCCGGTGAAGGGAAAAGAGGTTCCTCTGGAATGGACTGAGACATCTGGGGGACTCTTGGAATGGTGGCACGACCCTGGAGTTCCTCTCGCCGTTCCTGTTGAGAGGGCCTCCTCTTGAGATGCGACGGGAACGCCGGGAACTCTTTCCCAACGAAGCAGGGAAAGGATCCCTCATCTCGAGCTACGAGGCGGAAACGGGGCTCCTCTGGATGTGGGCGGGACCCTCGTGATTCCTCTCGAGTGGAGACGGCTAGGTCGGGGAACTTCTTGATTTGCACCAAGGGTGTGAAGGACCCTTTCGAAGTTCCAGAGGTGAGGTGTGATCAGCCTCGAGACGCCTCAGCGGAAATGGGCCTCATCTCGCCTGGAGGGGAGAACCTCCTGGATTTTCCCGAGTTGCGGCAGGTCTTCTCGAGTTACGACGGGGACCTCAGGGACCCGCTCTGGTGGCCTCAGGAAAGGCCAGTCCCCATGCGAGTTGCTAGGGGACCTCTCGGGATTCCTCTCCCGTCCATGCCGGGGCCTCAGTCCTTGTGTGGAGTCGGGGCCGGAACCTGAGGATTCCTCTCCAGTGTTGCCATGGATCTGGGCGTGCTTCTGAGTCTCCCCAGGGGAGTCAGGCCTCGTCTCGAGTGGGGGCATGCACGTGCGCTTTCCTCCCGAGCTGCAGCAGTAGTGTCACGCTTCCTGTCACGTGGATCAAGGGATCTGTGGCTTTCCCTCGAGGCTGTCCCTCGAGGCTTTCCCACGAGGCTTTCCCACAGGGCTGTGCCACGTGCCACCTTGGTGTGAGTCGATCCTCGGCGTGAAAGACGAGCCGGTGAAGGGAAAAGAAGTTCCTCTGGAATGGACTGAGACATCTGGGGGACTCTTGGAATGGTGGCATGACCCTGGAGTTCCTCTCGCCGTTCCTGTTGAGAGGGCCTCCTCTTGAGATGCGACGGGAACGCCGGGAACTCTTTCCCGACGAAGCAGGGAAAGGATCCCTCATCTCGAGCTACGAGGCGGAAACGGGGCTCCTCTGGATGTGGGCGGGACCCTCGTGATTCCTCTCGAGTGGAGACGGCTAGGTCGGGGAACTTCTTGATTTGCACCAAGGGTGTGAAGGACCCTTTCGAAGTTCCAGAGGTGAGGTGTGATCAGCCTCGAGACGCCTCAGCGGAAATGGGCCTCATCTCGCCTGGAGGGGAGAACCTCCTGGATTTTCTCGAGTTGCGGCAGGTCTTCTCGAGTTACGACGGGGACCTCAGGGACCCGCTCTGGTGGCCTCAGGAAAGGCCAGTCCCCATGCGAGTTGCTAGGGGACCTCTCGGGATTCCTCTCCCGTCCATGCCGGGGCCTCAGTCCTTGTGTGGAGTCGGGGCCGGAACCTGAGGATTCCTCTCCAGTGTTGCCATGGATCTTGGGGTGCTTCTGAGTCTCCCCAGGGGAGTCAGGCCTCGTCTCGAGTGGGGGCATGCACGTGCGCTTTCCTCCCGAGCTGCAGCAGTAGTGTCACGCTTCCTGTCACGTGGATCAAGGGATCTGTGGCTTTCCCTCGAGGCTGTCCCTTGAGGATTTCCCACGAGGCTTTCCCACAGGGCTGTGCCACGTGCCACCTTGGTGTGAGTCGATCCTCGGCGTGAAAGACGAGCCGGTGAAGGGAAAAGAGGTTCCTCTGGAATGGACTGAGATATCTGGGGGACTCTTGGAATGGTGGCACGACCCTGGAGTTCCTCTCGCCGTTCCTGTTGAGAGGGCCTCCTCTTGAGATGCGACGTGAACGCCGGGAACTCTTTCCCGACGAAGCAGGGAAATGATCCCTCATCTCGAGATACGAGGCGGAAACCGGGCTCCTCTGGATGTGGGAGGGACCCTCGTGATTCCTCTCGAGTGGAGACGGGTATGTCGGGGAACTTCTTGATTTGCACCAAGGGTGTGAAGGACCCTTTCGAAGTTCCAGAGGTGAGGTGTGATCAGCCTCGAGACGCCTCAGCGGAAATGGGCCTCATCTCGCCTGGAGGTGAGAACCTCCTGGATTTTCTCGAGTTGTGGCAGGTCTTCTCGAGTTACGACGGGGACCACAGGGACCCGCTCTGGTGGCCTCAGGAAAGGCCAGTCCCCATGCGAGTTGCTAGGGGACCTCTCGGGATTCCTCTCCCGTCCATGCCGGGGCCTCAGTCCTTGTGTGGAGTCGGGGCCGGAACCTGAGGATTCCTCTCCAGTGTTGCCATGGATCTTGGGGAGCTTCTGAGTCTCCCCAGGGGAGTCAGGCCTTGTCTCGAGTGGGGGCATGCACGTGCGCTTTCCTCCCGAGCTGCAGCAGTAGTGTCACGCTTCCTGTCACGTCGATCAAGGGATCTGTGGCTTTCCCTCGAGGCTGTCCCTCGAGGCTTTCCCACGAGGCTTTCCCACAGGGCTGTGCCACGTGCCACCTTGGTGTGAGTCGATCCTCGGCGTGAAAGACGAGCCGGTGAAGGGAAAAGAGGTTCCTCTGGAATGGACTGAGACATCTGGGGGACTCTTGGAATGGTGGCATGACCCTGGAGTTCCTCTCGCCGTTCCTGTAGAGAGGGCATCCTCTTGAGATGCGACGGGAACGCCGGGAACTCTTTCCCGACGAAGCAGGGAAATGATTCCTCATCTCGAGCTACGAGGCGGAAACGGGGCTCCTCTGGATGTGGGCGGGACCCTCGTGATTCCTCTCGAGTGGAGACGGCTAGGTCGGGGAACTTCTTGATTTTCACCAAGGGTGTGAAGGACCCTTTCGAAGTTCCAGAGGTGAGGTGTGATCAGCCTCGAGACGCCTCAGCAGAAATGGGCCTCATCTCGCCTTTAGGGGAGAACCTCCTGGATTTTCTCGAGTTGCGGCAGGTCTTCTCGAGTTACGACGGGGACCTCAGGGACCCGCTCTGGTGGCCTCAGGAAAGGCCAGTCCCCATGCGAGTTGCTAGGGGGACCTCTCGGGATTCCTCTCCCGTCCATGCCGGGGCCTCAGTCCTTGTGTGGAGTCGGGGCCGGAACCTGAGGATTCCTCTCCAGTGTTGCCATGGATCTTGGGGTGCTTCTGAGTCTCCCCAGGGGAGTCAGGCCTCGTCTCGAGTGGGGGCATGCACGTGCGCTTTCCTCCCGAGCGGCAGCAGTAGTGTCACGCTTCCTGTCACGTGGATCAAGGGATCTGTGGCTTTCCCTCGAGGCTGTCCCTCGAGGCTTTCCCACGAGGCTTTCCCACAGGGCTGTGCCACGTGCCACCTTGGTGTGAGTCGATCCTCGGCGTGAAAGACGAGCCGGTGAAGGGAAAAGAGGTCCCTCTGGAATGGACTGAGACATCTGGGGGACTCTTGGAATGGTGGCACGACCCTGGAGTTCCTCTCGCCGTTGCTGTTGAGAGGGCCTCCTCTTGAGATGCGACGGGAACGCCGGGAACTCTTTCCCGACGAAGCAGGGAAAGGATCCCTCATCTCGAGCTACGAGGCGGAAACGGGGCTCCTCTGGATGTGGGCGGGACCCTCGTGATTCCTCTCGAGTGGAGACGGGTATGTCGGGGAACTTCTTGATTTGCACCAAGGGTGTGAAGGAGCCTTTCGAAGTTCCAGAGGTGAGGTGTGATCAGACTCGAGACGCCTCAGCGGAAATGGGCCTCATCTCGCCTGGAGGGGAGAACCTCCTGGATTTTCTCGAGTTGCGACAGGTCTTCTCGAGTTACAACGGGGACCTCAGGGACCCGCTCTGGTGGCCTCATGAAAGGCCAGTCCCCATGCGAGTTGCTAGGGGACCTCTCGGGATTCCTCTCCCGTCCATGCCGGGGCCTCAGTCCTTGTGTGGAGTCGGAGCCGGAACCTGAGGATTCCTCTCCAGTGTTGCCATGGACCTTGGGGTGCTTCTGAGTCTCCCCAGGGCAGTCAGGCCTCGTCTCGAGTGGGGGCATGCACGTGCGCTTTCCTCCCGAGCTGCAGCAGTAGTGTCAGGCTTCCTGTCACGTGGATCAAGGGATCTGTGGCTTTCCCCTCGAGGCTGTCCCTCGAGGCTTTCCCACGAGGCTTTCCCACAGGGCTGTGCCACGTGCCACCTTGGTGTGAGTCGATCCTCGGCGTGAAAGACGAGCCGGTGAAGGGAAAAGAGGTTCCTCTGGAATGGACTGAGACATCTGGGGGACTCTTGGAATGGTGGCACGACCCTGGAGTTCCTCTCGCCGTTCCTGTTGAGAGGGCCTCCTCTTGAGATGCGACGGGAACGCCAGGAACTCTTTCCCGACGAAGCAGGGAAAGGATCCCTCATCTCGAGCTACGAGGCGGAAACGGGGCTCCTCTGGATGTGGGCGGGACCCTCCTGATTCCTCTCGAGTGGAGACGGGTATGTCTGGGAACTTCTTGATTTGCACCAAGGGTGTTAAGGACCCTTTCGAAGTTCCAGAGGTGAGGTGTGATCAGCCTCGAGACGCCTCATCGAAAATGGGCCTCATCTCGCCTGGAGGGGAGAACCTCCTGGATTTTCTCGAATTGCGGCAGGTCTTCTCGAGTTACGACGGGGACCTCAGGGACCCGCTCTGGTGGCCTCAGCAAAAGCCAGTCCCCATGCGAGTTGCTAGGGGACCTCTCGGGATTCCTCTCCCGTCCATGCCAGGGCCTCAGTCCTTGTGTGGAGTCGGGGCCGGAACCTGAGGATTGCTCTCCAGTGTTGCCATGGATCTTGGGGTGCTTCTGAGTCTCCCCAGGGGAGTCAGGCCTCGTCTCGAGTGGGGGCATGCACGTGCGCTTTCCTCCCGAGCTGCAGCAGTAGTGTCACGCTTCCTGTCACGTGGATCAAGGGATCTGTGGCTTTCCCTCGAGGCTGTCCCTCGAGGCTTTCCCACGAGGCTTTCTCACAGGGCTGTGCCACGTGCCACCTTAGTGTGTGTCGATCCTCGGCGTGAAAGACGAGCCGGTGAAGGGAAAAAGAGGTTCCTCTGGAATGGACTGAGACATCTGGGGGACTCTTGGAATGGTGGCATGACCCTGGAGTTCCTTTCGCCGTTCCTGTTGAGAGGGCCTCCTCTTGAGATGCGACGGGAACGCCGGGAACTCTTTCCCGACGAAGCAGGGAAATGATTCCTCATCTCGAGCTACGAGGCGGAAACGGGGCTCCTCTGGATGTGGGCGGGACCCTCGTGATTCCTCTCGAGTGGAGACGGCTAGGTCGGGGAACTTCTTGATTTTCACCAAGGGTGTGAAGGACCCTTTCGAAGTTCCAGAGGTGAGGTGTGATCAGCCTCGAGACGCCTCAGCAGAAATGGGCCTCATCTCGCCTTTAGGGGAGAACCTCCTGGATTTTCTCGAGTTGCGGCAGGTCTTCTCGAGTTACGACGGGGACCTCAGGGACACGCTCTGGTGGCCTCAGGAAAGGCCAGTCCCCATGCGAGTTGCTAGGGGACCTCTCGGGATTCCTCTCCCGTCCATGCCGGGGCCTCAGTCCTTGTGTGGAGTCGGGGCCGGAACCTGAGGATTCCTCTCCAGTGTTGCCATGGATCTTGGGGTGCTTCTGAGTCTCCCCAGGGGAGTCAGGCCTCGTCTCGAGTGGGGGCATGCACGTGCGCTTTCCTCCCGAGCTGCAGCAGTAGTGTCACGCTTCCTGTCACGTGGATCAAGGGATCTGTGGCTTTCCCTCGAGGCTGTCCCTCGAGGCTTTCCCACGAGGCTTTCCCACAGGGCTGTGCCACGTGCCACCTTGGTGTGAGTCGATCCTCGGCGTGAAAGACGAGCCGGTGAAGGGAAAAGAGGTTCCTCTGGAATGGACTGAGACATCTGGGGGACTCTTGGAATGGTGGCACGACCCTGGAGTTCCTCTCGCCGTTCCTGTTGAGAGGGCCTCCTCTTGAGATGCGACTGGAACTCCGGGAACTCTTTCCCGACGAAGCAGGGAAAGGATCCCTCATCTCGAGCTACTAGGCGGAAACGGGGCTCCTCTGGATGTGGGCGGGACCCTCGTGATTCCTCTCGAGTGGAGACGGGTATGTCGGGGAACTTCTTGATTTGCACCAAGGGTGTGAAGGACCCTTTCGAAGTTCCAGAGGTGAGGTGTGATCAGCCTCGAGACGCCTCAGCGGAAATGGGCCTCATCTCGCCTGGAGGGGAGAACCTTCTGGATTTTCTCGAGTTGCGGCAGGTCTTCTCGAGTTACGACGGGGACCTCAGGGACCCGCTCTGGTGGCCTCAGGAAAGGCCAGTCCCCATGCGAGTTGCTAGGGGACCTCTCGGGATTCCTCTCCCGTCCATGCCGGGGCCTCAGTCCTTGTGTGGAGTCGGGGCCGGAACCTGAGGATTGCTCTCCAGTGTTGCCATGGATCTTGGGGTGCTTCTAAGTCTCCCCAGGGGAGTCAGGCCTCGTCTCGAGTGGGGGCATGCACGTGCGCTTTCCTCCCGAGCTGCAGCAGTAGTGTCACGCTTCCTGTCACGTGGATCAAGGGATCTGTGGCTTTCCCTCGAGGCTGTCCCTCGAGGCTTTCCCACGAGGCTTTCTCACAGGGCTGTGCCACGTGCCACCTTAGTGTGAGTCGATCCTCGGCGTGAAAGACGAGCCGGTGAAGGGAAAAGAGGTTCCTCTGGAATGGACTGAGACATCTGGGGGACTCTTGGAATGGTGGCATGACCCTGGAGTTCCTCTCGCCGTTCCTGTTGAGAGGGCCTCCTCTTGAGATGCGACGGGAACGCCGGGAACTCTTTCCCGACGAAGCAGGGAAATGATTCCTCATCTCGAGCTACGAGGCGGAAACGGGGCTCCTCTGGATGTGGGCGGGACCCTCGTGATTCCTCTCGAGTGGAGACGGCTAGGTCGGGGAACTTCTTGATTTTCACCAAGGGTGTGAAGGACCCTTTCGAAGTTCCAGAGGTGAGGTGTGATCAGCCTCGAGACGCCTCAGCGGAAATGGGCCTCATCTCGCCTGGAGGGGAGAACCTTCTGGATTTTCTCGAGTTGCGGCAGGTCTTCTCGAGTTACGACGGGGACCTCAGGGACCCGCTCTGGTGGCCTCAGGAAAGGCCAGTCCCCATGCGAGTTGCTAGGGGACCTCTCGGGATTCCTCTCCCGTCCATGCCGGGGCCTCAGTCCTTGTGTGGAGTCGGGGCCGGAACCTGAGGATTGCTCTCCAGTGTTGCCATGGATCTTGGGGTGCTTCTGAGTCTCCCCAGGGGAGTCAGGCCTCGTCTCGAGTGGGGGCATGCACGTGCGCTTTCCTCCCGAGCTGCAGCAGTAGTGTCACGCTTCCTGTCACGTGGATCAAGGGATCTGTGGCTTTCCCTCGAGGCTGTCCCTCGAGGCTTTCCCACGAGGCTTTCCCACAGGGCTGTGCCACGTGCCACCTTGGTGTGAGTCGATCCTCGGCGTGAAAGACGAGCCGGTGAAGGGAAAAGAGGTTCCTCTGGAATGGACTGAGACATCTGGGGGACTCTTGGAATGGTGGCACGACCCTGGAGTTCCTCTCGCCGTTGCTGTTGAGAGGGCCTCCTCTTGAGATGCGACGGGAACGCCGGGAACTCTTTCCCGACGAAGCAGGGAAAGGATCCCTCATCTCGAGCTACGAGGCGGAAACGGGGCTCCTCTGGATGTGGGCGGTACCCTCCTGATTCCTCTCGAGTGGAGACGGGTATGTCGGGGAACTTCTTGATTTGCACCAAGGGTGTGAAGGAGCCTTTCGAAGTTCCAGAGGTGAGGTGTGATCAGCCTCGAGACGCCTCAGCAGAAATGGGCCTCATCTCGCCTGGAGGGGAGAACCTCCTGGATTTTCTCGAGTTGCGGCAGGTCTTCTCGAGTTACGACGGGGACCTCAGGGACACGCTCTGGTGGCCTCAGGAAAGGCCAGTCCCCATGCGAGTTGCTAGGGGACCTCTCGGGATTCCTCTCCCGTCCATGCCGGGGCCTCAGTCCTTGTGTGGAGTCGGGGCCGGAACCTGAGGATTCCTCTCCAGTGTTGCCATGGATCTTGGGGTGCTTCTGAGTCTCCCCAGGGGAGTCAGGCCTCGTCTCGAGTGGGGGCATGCACGTGCGCTTTCCTCCCGAGCTGCAGCAGTAGTGTCACGCTTCCTGTCACGTGGATCAAGGGATCTGTGGCTTTCCCTCGAGGCTGTCCCTCGAGGCTTTCCCACGAGGCTTTCCCACAGGGCTGTGCCACGTGCCACCTTGGTGTGAGTCGATCCTCGGCGTGAAAGACGAGCCGGTGAAGGGAAAAGAGGTTCCTCTGGAATGGACTGAGACATCTGGGGGACTCTTGGAATGGTGGCACGACCCTGGAGTTCCTCTCGCCGTTCCTGTTGAGAGGGCCTCCTCTTGAGATGCGACGGGAACTCCGGGAACTCTTTCCCGACGAAGCAGGGAAAGGATCCCTCATCTCGAGCTACTAGGCGGAAACGGGGCTCCTCTGGATGTGGGCGGGACCCTCGTGATTCCTCTCGAGTGGAGACGGGTATGTCGGGGAACTTCTTGATTTGCACCAAGGGTGTGAAGGACCCTTTCGAAGTTCCAGAGGTGAGGTGTGATCAGCCTCGAGACGCCTCAGCGGAAATGGGCCTCATCTCGCCTGGAGGGGAGAACCTTCTGGATTTTCTCGAGTTGCGGCATGTCTTCTCGAGTTACGACGGGGACCTCAGGGACCCGCTCTGGTGGCCTCAGGAAAGGCCAGTCCCCATGCGAGTTGCTAGGGGACCTCTCGGGATTCCTCTCCCGTCCATGCCGGGGCCTCAGTCCTTGTGTGGAGTCGGGGCCGGAACTGAGGATTGCTCTCCAGTGTTGCCATGGATCTTGGGGTGCTTCTGAGTCTCCCCAGGGGAGTCAGGCCTCGTCTCGAGTGGGGGCATGCACGTGCGCTTTCCTCCCGAGCTGCAGCAGTAGTGTCACGCTTCCTGTCACGTGGATCAAGGGATCTGTGGCTTTCCCTCGAGGCTGTCCCTCGAGGCTTTCCCACGAGGCTTTCTCACAGGGCTGTGCCACGTGCCACCTTAGTGTGAGTCGATCCTCGGCGTGAAAGACGAGCCGGTGAAGGGAAAAGAGCTTCCTCTGGAATGGACTGAGACATCTGGGGGACTCTTGGAATGGTCGCATGACCCTGGAGTTCCTCTCGCCGTTCCTGTTGAGAGGGCCTCCTCTTGAGATGCGACGGGAACGCCGGGAACTCTTTCCCGACGAAGCAGGGAAATGATTCCTCATCTCGAGCTACGAGGCGGAAACGGGGCTCCTCTGGATGTGGGCG